>NC_044057.1:25270570-25273070 GCF_902167405.1 Gadus morhua
TAAACATTTTAGCATCCCTAGCTATCTCGAAAAGGCCGGAAAAGGGGCGTGACCTCCAACAGTACAGTCACTGTACATAAGACAGAGGTTAGTTTCTAGGCCCCATTTTTTGCGGGATGGAGGTGTACATTTGTGGCTTAATGTGTGTAGACACAGCTGGCCTGTGGCCACGTCTTTGAAGTCTGGGGTCAAAAGGTCAAAAGGAGCCGGCACCACGCCGCTTATGAGATAACAAAAAATGAATCTGTATTTCTCTCATAACATTTTGTCATTATTGAAGAGAGGCCTGATTCTCAGATATGCATGTTGGACTGGTAGGGTATAGGTCTGGGAAGAACTTCAGGCCAAAATCTTGCAAGCGAGCCGCTGGGTGCAGGTGCAACGAGATGGAGCACTTGCTGAGTCATTTCCTGTAGGGCTGGAGCCACAGGTTGAAGCGTATATGCGTCCTTTGAAACCCCCTTTGATATATAAGAGACCCCAAGGTACAGTTTACTTAAATGTTCTCGCCTCAGTCACCTATTGCATCACTTCCTTTAGGGCTTCGGCCTCCTAATTGATCATTGTAGTATAATTGAATGCCCTCTTTCATATTATATGATACTTCCACCACTGGGACGTGGCAACAACTCTCCAAATCCATATGGGGAGGGGGGGGGGGGGGATGCTTTTGGACAGTAGGGGTGTACACTAGACATAAATAGGAAGCAAACTCAGGAGAAGGAATGACCTCTCACAAATATTTATTGAATAAATTGTTTCAAATAACCCTGCCTCGTTAAATCAATGAACTTGGTGTTTTGCTTTCAAAAATAGGTTATAGAAGAAGTCTAAACTGCAGAAAATAAAAACATCCAAGCTGCCTTTTAAGGATACCTCGGAATATCTGTCTATTTTTTAACCGTCGGACCCCAGTTTACGACAAAAACAACACAATTTACTGCAGCTCCTTTGCCGCGTGGTTTTTAGAGCCATGTAAGGATTAGAGGGGGCGGTCGATAGCAACCACCATAGCAACCATAACGGTCAAGTGACTGGATGCAGCCCCGTTGAAAAAAATAGAATACCACCCAACACACTCAGGAGATTAATGATATTTAAATTATTATGACCATGAAGTCTTTATTTGCATGGGTTTACATTTCGTTCTGTGTTGCATGGAAAAATCGGAGAAACACTCCCATTCAGAATGCATTGGTTTACATTTCGTTCTTTGGAAAACGGTTCTTTAGTAATAATATTTTAGGGAATTTTGTTGTTGTTTTAGCAGCGAAATGCACCGTGTGCGCGTGTGTGTGTGTGTGTGTGTGTGTGTGTGTGTGTGTGTGTGTGTGTGTGTGTGTGTGTGTGTGTGTGTGTGTGTGTGTCTGTGCGTGCGTGTGCGTGTGCGTGTGTGTGTGCGTGCGTGTGTGTGTATAACACGCTATTTTATGTTGAAATGCGACGTAATCCAGTGTTCACGAAACGTACACTGTCAACGTTTGCGTTTGGCGACTGGGTTGTCTCTCAGATATACGTGTTTCTAACAAGATGATATCATTAAAAGTTACACAAAGTAACAGTTTAATAACACAAACGCAGGAAGCACGTGAGCTGCTAGTTTAGCGAAAGCAGCGTCCCTATTCCTAACAACCTGACGTCGTTGAAACATGCGAGCGAGCCGATCAAATCCTAATAACTATAAAACTAAAGATCAGACACAATCACTGACTGAAGATTATGCAAGTAAAAAGTATATTTCTCGCTAGAAATGTTATTAGAAACACGTTTAACGGTGAATCGGTCCTAAAATATTGCATTTCCCATTCAGATAATAAAGATTAATAAAGATCATACACATTCACTGACTGAAGATTATGTAAGGAAAATGTACATTTCTCGCTAGAAATGTCATTAGAAACGCGTTTAATGGTGTATCTGTCCTAAAATATTGCATTTCCCATTCAGATAATAAAGATTAATATCGGCTACGCCGTGTTCCGGAGCCGCGGGGGATTCTGGGAATTGGGGTTGTCAGTTGACAAAAGGGGCTTTTGTTAACTTGTTTTGTTGTTAGGATTAAGTGGGGTTAATGGGTTCGGGATGTTATGTGGTTGTGTGTTGTTCTATTAACATTGTTCGTGTGTTCATTGTTGTCGACACCGTCACCGAGAGTGACGTGACCATCGTTTCGTGCAGCTGTTCCGTGTTGAAGTCTCGTTCAATAAAAACCAACTCTCGTTGTCGAGCGTTCAATAAAAACCAACTCTCGTTGTCGAGCGTGCCCCCCCCCCCCCCTACAAACGTGTCTCCCCCCCCCCCTCAACAAACGTGTCGCCCCCCCCCCCCCGGTCAACAACAGTCTACTTCCTCCCCACCCCCCCCCCCCCCCCCCCCCCCTAAACAATCGTGTCCACAATTTGCCGCGAAAGCCGTGAAACCCAAACCCCGAAACCCGCCTCCACAGCGGCACGCGTGGATACTGTAGGTATAACATGCTATTTTTTACGTTGAAATGCTA
>NC_044057.1:25278070-25283070 GCF_902167405.1 Gadus morhua
ACACAGACGCAGGCAGGCACGCATACACACACACACACACACACACACACACACAAACACAGTCACTGATATACACACACACACTCACTCACATACGCACGCACACAAGCAAGCACACATGCACATACACATGCACGCACGCAGGCACACACACACAGACACACACAGACAGACACAGACACACACACACACACACACACACACACACACACACACACACACACACACACACACCGACATTCACTGTCTCTGTAGGATATAATTATTTCCCTCTCGGCGTAACAGTTCCTGCACGCCTCTACAGAGCATGAGAGCGTCTACTCAGCTGGCTGTCCCAGGAGGGAGGGAGGGGGGGAGACCTGGAGACAGGGGGGGAGGGGGAAGAGACTTGGAGACAGGGGAGGGAGGGGAGGGAGGGAAGGAGGGGGGAGAGACCTGGAGACAGGGGAGGGAGGGGGGAGGGGGGAGAGACCTGAAGACGGGGGAGAGAAAGAGGGGGGGAGAGGGAGGAGAGACTGAAGACGGGGGAGGGGAGGGAGAGGAAGGAGAGACCTGAAGACGGGGGGGAGGGAGGGAGGGGATTGAGGGAGGGAGGGGGGAGAGACATGGAGACGGGGGAGAGAGGGAGGAGGGGAGGGAGAGGGAGGGAGAGAGAGAGGGAGGGAGGAGAGGGAGAGAGACCCTTACTGTGTTTCAGCAGAGAATGAGAGCAGCACATCAAACGTGGAAAACACATGGACATATTGACACACACACACACACACACACACACACACACACACACACACACACACACACACACACACACACACACACACACACACACACACACACACACACACACACACAGTTGAAGAGTTCAGCAAGGAATAAACACACACAAACAATGGACATAAACACACTCAGCAGGGTAGCAGCTGTGTTTTCCTCCCAGATAATTCTGCTCGTTTCTTAAAGGTCCCATGACATGCTATTTTATGTATTCTTTAATATAGGTATTAGTGGGCAACTAACACAGTATTCAAAGACGTTCCTGAAATTCAGCCGTGGTGCAGAGTTACAGCCACTCCGAGCCAGTCGCACATTGAGCTTCCCCCAAATGCGCTGTTTCGGTGGGCGTGTCAAGGAGGAGGGTGGGGGTGTGGCCCTGAGCAGCTTGCAGCCAGGGACGGTACCATGCGCTCTGTTTACAGTGGATGTATCGCAATGGCGAGGCGCACACAGCCTTTAGCCGTGTTCTGTAAATATTCTAGAACACACGGGAGTCCTGGAGCTCTATATCTAAATATTATCATATAGCCTACACAGATATCTATATCATATAATACATATTATCACGGCCAAAAGCTGTGTGAGCCGATATTCCGACGTTCCTGGTTCTTCAACGTCCACATCAATGTGAATACACACACTGTAACGCAAGTGTTTCTTGTCGGTTCTTTGACGTGTCTTGTATTTCCACAACGAGACTGTCGTGGGGGTTTTCTGAGCCATGGTTGAGAAGGAATTGGGGGAAAGGAACTTTGGTTTGACTCGCTGAAGTAGGCTACATGAACTGCGACATGCCGCGAGGCACCATCGCCCGGCAGCGGGCAGCCGGCAGCAGGCAGCGCGCAGTTCAGTCGACTTCAGGTTGATGTGAAAGTGGAAGAACCAGAGACGTCGCAGAACCCGTCAAAGTCGTTTGTGATTCATAATATCGTCTGGAGGCGCACACAATATGTTATATGATATAGATATCTATTTATTATATGATATTATTTAGATATAGAGCTCCAGGACTGTAACGCAAGTGTTGTACTTCCTTGTTATTTGGATAACCGTTCTGCTGTTGGTGTGATGGCGCATAACGCGTCGGACTCTCGTCTCTGGTATTTCTACAACGAGACTCGTATTGGGGGTTATCTCAGCCAAAGTTGAGAATGAATTGGGGGGAAGGAACTTTGGCTTTGACTCCCTCAAGAACATGAACCACGACATGGAGGAGAAAGGGATTGTTGGCGGCGAATGTCTCCCGCTTGAGCCCCGCTGAGGGACCACCGCCGGAGGCGGAGGTGCCTAAGCGCTGCCCGGCAAAGATCCCTTTCTCCTCCTCGTCGTGGTTCATGTTCTTGACTTGAGGGAGTCGAAGCCAAAGTTCTTTCCCCCCAATTCATTCTCAACCTTGGCTGAGATAACCCCCAATACGAGTCTCGTTGTAGAAATACCAGAGACGAGAGTCCGACGCGTTATGCGCCAAATAACAAGGAAGTGTACAACACTTGCGTTACAGTCCTGGAGCTCTATATCTAAATAATATCATATAATACATAGATATCTATATCATATAATATATTGTGTGCGCCTCCAGACGATATTATGAATCACAAACGACTTTGTCGGGTTCTGCGACGTCTCTGGTTCTTCCACTTTCACATCAACCTGAAGTCGACTGAACCGCGCGCTGCCTGCTGCCAGCTGCCCGCTGCCGGGCGATGGTGCCTCGCGGCAACCGGCGGCATGTCGCGGTTCATGTACTTCAGCGAGTCAAACCAAAGTTCCTTTCCCCCAATTCCTTCTCAAACATGGCTCAGATAACCCCCACGACAGTCTCGTTGTGGAAATACAAGACACGTCAAAGAACCGACAAGAAACACTTGCTTTACAGTGTGTGTATTCATCACACACACACATGTGGCGCTCGCACGGTCGAGTCTCATTGGCGGGCCAACGTCTCTGGGCGGGCCAGGCAGAGTAAGGGGAGGAGCCGAGATTCCTCATGACGTCATGAGCACAGACATTCCAAATCAGCGCGCTTGAGCCTCCGTTTTTTCAAAGGCGAGCAGAACAGCTAGTGCTTGTTTTACACAAAACGCAAGTTTTAGCCACTGGGGGACCATAGGCAGGCTAGGGGAAATCATATTCATGTTAGAAAACCTCACAAAGTGAGATTTTCATGTCATGGGACCTTTAAATTAGAACCAGCTCCATCAAGACGGAGGAAAATGTTGGAGGAAGAGGAGGAGGAGGAGGAGGAAAACGTCAGGTGGAGATGACAGTCGACGGCCAGCCAAAAGCCAGGTCTCCCTGTCTCTACTCAATAATTAATGTTTTGGACAAACATTTGTTCAAAGGCGATATGCAGGGGTTGAAGCTTATTTTATTATGCAGGGTCCTCTCTTATGACCTGCAGCAGACCCTTACTGTATATTGACCCATAATATAACAGAATCATGCTTGTGCCATAAATATATCTGGAACTCCATCCTTCCATTTTGTTCTCATTTGGCCATAAACAGTCATCTATTGGAAAATGCTAAATGGACAGCATATGTACAGTGCATTCCTAACCAGTGGCCACTCAAAGCCCTTTACAATACTGCCAAACATTCACCCATTCATGCACACCGTCACATACTGACGGCGGTGTCAACCACGCAGGGCGACAGCCAGCTCGTCAGGATATATTAATATATATAGAAAACCTCGCTCAGGATGGGACTAGCAGCCGTCCCGCTCTTCATCCCGAGCCACATTCCGTCTGTTTCCAGCGATACAGTATCACCACCACACCCGGTTCCTACGATTCATAATACTGCAAACGCAAGAGCGTTGATCAGTGAGCTCCACCACCGTGGTGTTACCTCATTCAGTGACTTAGCAGACATTTATTTACATGAAAATCTTCAAGATCACCAGTTTAACTAGACTCTTTTTTAAGGACGTCCCCCCCTCGTACCGGAGTGGAGACGGGGAGTGTGACAGCGTGCTTGTGTCCCATGTGGAGGGACTAGGGGGTGTACTCTGTGTTCATACACTCAGCGGTCAGCGGTCCACCTGTGTCCTGCTCGGGTCCATGTAGCGTCCAGGCCAGAGCCGACCGCTGAGCCTCACTCCCATCGTGGCTTTAGAGGAGGCTCAGCGAGGAGCAGGGCCAGAGAAACACCAGGGGAAGCATCTTTGGGTTCAAGTATTCAGGAGGAAAGCAATCATTTTCTTTCTTTCTTTCTTTCTTTCTTTCTTTCCCTCCTTCCTCCGTTCTTTCTTTCTTTCTTTCGTTCTTTCGTTCTTTCTTTCTTTCTTTCTTTCTTTCTTTCTTTCTTTCTTTCTTTCATTCTTTCTTTCTTTCTTTCTTTCTTTCTTTCTTTCTTTCTTTCTTTCTTTCTTTCTTTCTTTCTTTCTTTCTTTCTTTCTTTCTTTCTTTCTTTCCTTCCTCTGTTGTTTCTTTCTTTCTTTCTTTCCTTCCTTCCTTAATTCCTCCCTTCCTTGCTTTCTACAAAAACCTTTCAGCTCAAAGATGGACCTTCCATCGCTCTCTAAATCACACTGTTTGTGTACCTAGTCGTCTCTTATTACAGCGTCAGGCAGCTAAAGGTTCTATCTATTTGTATTTGTATGTTGGTGCACGTTTGTGGGATTGTATCCATGTGTGTGTGTGTGTGTGTGTGTGAGGGAGGAAGGGGGGGGGGGGGGTATGTTGTAAAGGGGTCAGCATAGCTTGAACACAGAGAGCAAATTAAGTGGAATAATTGAAACCAAAAAACCAATGGCTTTTGTGTTGTGTCTTATTGCATCAGTCACTCACCCTCACCCAACCCCCAACGCCGCCAACCTCCCTCTATTCTCTCTCTTCTCTCCCTTTCTGTATCTATATCTCTCTCTGTCTCTCTCTCTCTCATTCTCTCTCTCTCTCTCTCTCTCTCTCTCTCTCTCTCTCTCTCTCTCTCTCTCTCTCTCTCTCTCTCTCTCTCTCTCCCTATCCCCCTCTATCTCCCTCCCTCCCTCTCTCTCTCACTCTCTCTCTCTCTCTCTCTCTCTCTCTCTCTCTCTCTCTCTCTCTCTCTCTCTCTCTCTCTCTCTCTCTCTCTCTCCCTATCCCCCTCTATCTCTCTCTCTCTCTCTCTCTCTCTCTCTCTCTCTCTCTCTCTCTCTCTCTCTCTCTCTCTTTCTCTCTCTCTCTCTCTCTATCCCCCTCTATCTCCCTCCCTCCCTCTCTCTCACTCTCTCTTTCTCTCCCTCTC
>NC_044057.1:25285570-25455570 GCF_902167405.1 Gadus morhua
CCTTAGCAGACGCTTTGGGATTCTCTTTTTGTATTCCTCAATGAGCAGGGGGGGGGGGGGGGGGGTTCAAACTCAGAAACCATCCTTCCCATGAAAAAAAGAAAAGAATGAATGGCATAATAAATATGATAAATGTATCTATCTATAAATATATATAAATAAGAGCACCAACAGCATTTCCATTTTGTTCATAAACACACGTACACATATGTTCTGGCTCACACATGCTTTCGGGCCTGTTATCGTGCACATACCAAACACACTCGTGCATACAACACACACACTAGTACACACACCACACACACTCGTACACACACCACACCGCACACTTGTGCAGCCACCAGACACATACATGAAAACACCACACACACTCGTCAGCAAACACACACTCGTGAATACACCACACACACTCGTGCACACACCACACCCTCGTGCACACGCAGCCCTCCCCGAGGACGCGAGGGCCGTGTGGGGGGGGTTGATTAGGAACACCGTCTCCCCACTGAGGCCCAGGCTGAACCTACAACTTTAAATTCATTGTCATTAGCGGAGAGACGTCCATGCCTCCCTTTTCAAACTCATTAGTTGATAAAACACCCCGCCGAATTCCCATTAAAAAAGACATTTGTCCTCCATCAGTGGCCGTGTCCCTGGGTCTCTCTCTCTCTCACACCTTCGTGGTCTGCTGGTGGGACCGGGGAACAAAATGGCTGCTTTCTTCGGGTGGTTTTCTCAAGGGCTTCTTCAGTGATTTGGGCCGAACGTACACCGCTCGCACGATTAAAGAGAAAGAATGAAATCACCGTACAAGATGGACCCCATCCCCCCTTCTGCAACTGCGAGGGATTGAACTTTGAACCGTTGAGTATGCAGTGATGATGAGAGGTTCCTCTTAGCGATACCTGCATAATTAAAAACAGCTATGGGCTGAAGGACATCGTTAGGAAGATGTATGTAAATCTTTGCTCAAACTATATTTAGAACATTCTTTCAACCGGACAGAATACATATTCTGATTGGAGAAATAAGTGGCTCTATTTATATTGTTTTCAGAAACAGATTTATCCATAGAGGACCAGAGGTAGTTTTGATTTCATGGTAGAATATCAATTTATTTAAATTTTGAGAAAATGTAGAGAGGAAATACACATTTGTGCTCTGTGCAATTACTGAACAGCTTTGTCTTATGTACAGTTTTATACACTATAATATATATATATAATCTCTTGATATAAGTAGTTAAAACATATCACTACCCCAATCGAACACTGGTAAATATCAAAGACAAGCCCACCCAGCCCGTGACCCATTGGTTCGGCAATCTAAGAGTTGTAAAAAAACGTCTTCACGCGTCGAGTTTGAAAAACATTCATTCGAAGATGCATGGTTGAAATTCAAGTCAGTGGATCTCAGCGATGTGATTGGCCTTCGTTCCGCGCGCCTGTCACTCATCTAAGGCTCGTTTGTCTCTGCTGCAATCCTGGCCAGAAAACCAACAAACAAACAAACCCAAAAACAAAATCCACAACGGATTAAAAGAGCAAAAGCGACACATGGCTACCTCCTCACCCCTCCTCACCCCTCCTCACCCCTCCTCACCTCTCCTCACCCCCTCCTCACCCCCCTACACACTCCCTCACGGACCCAATTTGCTACGAGTTAAACTTTTTTCTGCCAGAATTTTTTCCTCCCAATCACGTCTTCGGAGATCAGCCAAGATGCACCTGAGCAGAGTTAACAGCCTGGCAACGAACGAAGACCTCCGACGCCCCCCCCCGGCCCCCCCCCCCCCCCCACCCCACCCCCCGCCCCCCTCCCACTCCTAACGTGGTTCTCACAGGCAGGTCTGGTTCAGAAAGGACGATACAAAGATAAAAAGAAAAACAAACGCAGCCGCCGGCGTTGAAACGCAGGGCGACGGATCGACGGACGCCTCACACGTTGGCGTGGATGTCCTCGTGCCGCAGCACCTTGTAGGTGAGCCAGTAGAAGATGTTGAAGAAGAGGAAGCTGAGGGGGAAGACGGCGCGGGAGATGGTGTCGATGCGCTTGGCGCGGTCCACGAAGCGCTTGCGCAGGGCGTCGGCGTCGTAGAAGGTGGCGACGGGCACGGGGCGCGGCGGCGGCGGCGGAGGGGCGAACACCGTGGCGGTCTCCACCGCCGTGCCGTCCTTGGACTGCAGACAGTGGCCCAGGCCGTAGCCGCTGAAGTAGAAGCCCCGGTTCTCCCGCACCAGCTCCTCCTCCTGGGGAGAAGACGGAAGCAAATCGGTAAGAAAATATAATAATTGTAAAATGTACTGCAATTATAGAGCGCTTTTCTAACCAGTGGCCACTCAAAGCGCTTCACAATATTGCCAAACATTCACCCATTCATGCAGACTTTATAAATCGTCAGCGAATCCGCAAATCAGCCCTCGGTCAGAGTGTCAAAAGCCTTTTCTGTGACAATCGTTAATGGCTCTTGGGAATTGCAGCGTTTATTTTGGACAACACTTCTAAGTATGGCCTTTTAGAGCGAGACATTTCTAAAACAATAGACTTTGTGAGCGATTGGTTTTCCTTTTAGGCCGTGGCTTGAGATGGAGTATGTTGAGTGAAGCTAACTCATTTACATTCCCTCTGATATAGCAAGGGCAGCGGGAGAGATGGCGGAACAAGATAAACACTCTGAATGAGACCCTCGCCTCCTTCCCCTTGAAGGGAATATTAATAGAGCCCCTCCTTAACTCTGACAGTTCATTTGGCGGGGGGGGGCAGTGGACATGAGCGATCTCCATCGGGTGATCAGTAGTCAGTGAGAGGTCTCCTAAGTGTGTTGACCCCTTGTGTCTGTTTATCTGCGTCTCTCTCTCTCTCTCCCTCTCTGTGAGTATCTCGACCTCTCCCTGACCCTCGAGTTCCCCAGGTGGTCCGCCCACCTTGGCCTTCCGATTTCAGATCAACCTTGGCTGTGAAACGCTTGCCACTGATTACTTTGGAAGACTCATTGCTGTCAATATACATATATACAATATACAAACTTTGAGCAAGGCCCGATAGGTCAACGCAATTCAACTCGTGCCGACCCCCCGTTGACCTCGACGCACAAGCCAAACGAAGGCTCAGAAGACATCCTACTCCCGGTAAACGAATGTGATTTGTCTTAGTTTGAATATGAAACTTCGTTGTTCCTTTTCTATTCATGCAGCGAATGAATGAAAGAAAGCAAGACAGGAAAACGATGGCAGACAGCTTTGACATTTAAATGACTCGGATGTTTGGTTGTTGTGATGGTATTTAGTCGCCTGACACACCATCTCCCCCTTAAACATCCTTTGTCTCCTCTCAGAGAACGGTTGATCAATTGCCAGCGGAACTTTGTTGGGTCCCTAAATGTTGTCCCAATGACAAACGACCCCACGGTAACGGTCAAACCAGAGGCAGTCGCTCTTCCAGCCTCACTTAATTATCCCTTCTGCTCTTATCTCCAGCATCCGGTATATCAAGCCCTGAATTGTACCAGTGTGTTCCCCTAAGAGATAATAGGTTCTCATCTCTCTGGTCAATGTGCAGAGATCATGTGGCGCAGTGACATTCACCGCGGCCACTCTGATTGGTTGGGATGAGATCCAATCTTATTTTAGCGCAAGGTTCACGACTGTGGATATAAAAAAGTATCGTGGACATGATTTCACCTTCGGGATGCAATAATTGGTCGGTATGAAGTGTGTTCAGTCAAGGGTGTTCAGTCAAACATACTCCCCCCCTATATTTCACGTCAGAGACTACACCAGGGAGAAACGCAGAAACACTTAACAGACCATTAAAAGAAGCAAAAACAATGTTCAATGTCAATGCTTTTAACGTGTACCACAGTGGCTATCAAACTTAAGAAAAAGTTCAAAGTTATTTCGTACTTGGTACTGGTGAACATCCTTGGAGGTGGTGCAAGGCCAAAAAAAAAGAAGAGGGATTTAGAAATGTTCTTGGCTAGGCCTTGAGGGTGAAACACATTGCACTCCCTGTGATGACAGCTGAGAGGCCACCAAAGAGACGATAAAGGACACTATTTTGGAGATCTGAGGATAACCCTTCTAAAGAATCTGGTGGGCGGGGTCTGTTTGTCGGGGGGGGGGGGGGAAACAGGACCTAATCAGGTGTACTGGGGAGGCTGAAGGGACCTGGACGATTCGGGGCGGCTGAGGGGAGAATCATCGGGTTGGAGGGTGGGATCCGAGGGAGAGACCCGAGGCTGGGCGGCTGGTTCAGGGCCACAGCTGGCGCCGCTGTCAGTGGTATTGTTCGCTCTCCGCAGGGACTCTGGGGCGGCTGACCAGCGGCTCGCTTTACAAAGAATGAGGCGCAAGAAGGAAACCTAAAACGGGCCGACTACGCGCAGCAAGGGGTCGGAGGTAGTAACTCTGGTGCACGCCTCGAGGGCCCGACGTCAGTTGTTTTGGATATCTGCCTCTTCCGGCCTTTTCCCATATTCATAAATTGCGTAACGTGATTATCCACTTGGCTTTCATGAGACTAAAGTGAAGCACCTAGCATAAAGGGATAGGTCCGGATCTCAGATCTCATCTGGTGACGGATTGGACGAGGATGAAAAAAAAGATCCATGGCATTTAAAGCGGCACCCTATGGAATTGTGATAATGCGATAATGTGACAACCGTGACGTCGCTCGGGGAGAAAGGCTTTAGAAACCGATTTCAGTTACGGCGAAGACCACAGGGGGCTGCATCTCCACTTGGAAATACAAAGACACAGACACACACACACACACACACACACACACACACACACACACACAGAAATGGACGCAACCTGTTCAGAAAGCTGAATAAAAGTCAAAGACGTATCGATTAAACCTGGTCAGTCTGGGCTTCCGTAGGGCTCATCGAAACCCCCCACTTCTGTCCGGAGGAACACATCCGGGCATGGCGTCAATACCCCCCAGACAGATGAGTGGCAACTCAAACTGCCTGGGCTGGAAGTAATTGTGCCATTGATGTGGACAGGTAGAGTCCTTCTCACTTTCCAGAACATCATTTTCACTCTCTGTATTGATTTTAGGTGCAGCAGACAGTCCCGTAAATCTGCCGGATTTCTTGGTCCGAGCACGGGGGCTTTTGCCATATGTCTTGGAGGCTGTCCAGGCTGTCTGCAAAGCTTTTAATAGGACATGCACGTCTTGCTTTTATGTTTTCGTCTTGTTGTGGATGACCGTGTAGAGGTCTCATATCTCTCTACCCTGGTTGTCTGAAAACAAGAGGGCACCAGTGCCGTGTGTGGAAACTGTGTTTTAATGCATCCCGGAATATGAAATCGGATTAATTGTAAACAATGACAAGGGGAAGTGGTATTGCTTTTCTGCATTACTTTTGGTTGTTATTAAAACATTTTTACATTTCTGTTAAATCTCCTCTTACATCGCTTCCTGTCAAAGCAATGATACTCAATCCAATAACCAATATCCACCGTTTATGTTGGTTTAAAGTCTGCGTTTTACCCACACAGGGGCTTACAACTTCAATTGATGGACTTGACTTGAAGACCAGCTTCACTCAGTCTCAACCTGATTGGACCTGGAGGCTGTGGCCTCCCGATCTCATCCAGCTCCCCTTACATAACACCGGGGTTCTTCACACGCTGGAGCTGGTGATCTGTGTGAGGGGCAGTCGAGGCTCTGAGATGAACAGGCAGCGACAGAGGGAGGAATGATCAGGCCATCTTTGTCGTGGTCAACGCTAACAGCAGGGACGAGCAGGGGCGATGCGAGATGAGCCCGTCTCCCTCATGCAATATGACAGCCAGCTGTGGCCGGTCGCCCGGTTCACGTCCTGAGAATACTGCGGCTCGCCCTGCCCAGAGACCGTGTTTTCAGAATGTGACAAGGACTTTGAGGCTGTCTTTCTGTGTTTTCCCTCTGTGTGTGTGTGTGTGTGTGTGTGTGTGTGTGTGTGTGTGTGTGTGTGTGTGTGTGTGTGTGTGTGTGTGTGTGTGTGTGTGTGTGTGTGTGTGTGTGTGTGTGTGTGTGTGTGTGTGTGTGTATGTGTGTGTTTGACCTGACTTTGCAGCAATATGTATTTCCCTGTGTGTGTCTTTGCGTCTGCGTGTGTGTGTGTGTGTGTGTGTGTGTGTGTGTGTGTGTGTGTGTGTGTGTGTGTGTGTGTGTGTGTGTGTGTGTGTGTGTGTGTGTGTGTGTGTGTGTGTGTGTGTGAGTGTGTGTGTAATGGCTTATGTCTGTGTGCATGTGTGTTGTCTGTGTGTTGCCTCTTCAACTATATGTTTGGTCTAGTTTGTGTGTTCTTGTGAGCCCGTCTATGCATGCCTGCGGTGTGTGTGTGCGCTTGTGTGCATGTGCGCGTGCAGGGGCTAATGTCTGTGTGCGTCTCTGCGACTATATGTCTGGTCTATTTGTATGTTTGTGTGTTTCTTGTACACGCGTCTATGTGTGCCTGCATGGCGTGTGTGCCCGCGGTGTGTGTGTGTGCCTGCGGTGTGTGTGTGTGTGTGTGTGTGTGTGTGTGTGTGTGTGTGTGTGTGTGTGTGTGTGTGTGCGTGCGTGCGTGTGCACGTGTGATTTACACTCACTATCCTCTGCCGCCGATGCCTCTTCCTCAGCCTGATGAACTCCTTGTGCTGCCTTGAGACAAAGTTCACGGCGGCGTACTCGAGCAGCGCGGCGAACACAAACAGCAGACACACGGCCATCCAGATGTCAATGGCCTTCACGTAGGACACCTGGGGGGGGGGGGGGGGGGGGGGGGGAGGGGGGGGAGGGACAAGGTCACACAGCGCTCGTTGGCCGATCGACGGCGCCCGCGGGACTAATGAGAGTTGTTTAGTTGCCGCGGTGACCAACATCCTTGGGACGGCCTAGAGAGGATAATGCGTCAGTGGGATGGGGCGCAGCTTGACGCGCGGCCGTGGGTCAGTCCGGCTCCGGGACCCCGGAGGGGCTGCGGGCCGGTCCTTGGGGAGAGGAGGCGTGTCCAGGAACACTTCAGGGAGGCCTGCTGAGGAAGCAGCGGGCGGAGAGACTACTCTCTGAGGGGGGCGGGAACCTCAGCATAGATGACTGGAACACATCTCGGGTTGTGTTCAAACGTTCATCAGTGCTTAAAGTGGGTGTGAACCCCCTGTTTCGGTTTGATTTGAACGCTGAGATTTAAAAAAAAAAAAAGGAAGGAGGGGGGAGGAACTGTCCCCATGGTTACATCCCCATCTCGTCATTATGATGAATATTATTTATACATCGGCCACACACTGTGTCGTTAGTGCCACAGAAGCTAAATCCTCTCTTCTGATGCCGCCGTTGTCATTAACCGCTGGCCAGACGCAGAACCACACATCCACACACTGTCTTCAGCTCTCGGTTCAGAGCAGAGTAGAACGTTCGCTTACCGCGTGGCAGAGACTTCGGAACGGATCCGATTTTACAGCTGTTTTCACTCAATTACTGCATTATTCAAGCAGAAGTGACCAAATGTGGTCGACTTCTATGTCAAGATCATCACAGACAAATAACACGTTTAAAACCAGAGACGATGAATTTGGGTTCACTGAGATTTCAAAAGGCAACACGTTTACATGGTGCTATGACTAAGGGTAGCTTGCATCAGAAGGGTCACTGTGTTTACCAGTGCAGCAAGGAGTAGAATATTGATTTCTGTTTACTCCACTGAACTAAGAAAATTGGGAACATTTTTAATTCATAATTTTCAATTGCTTTCGGTTTCTTTTTGAATAACTAACCAAAACATATGGTTCACAACCTCCTCTAGCCTAGAGGAGGGAATTCAAACAACATCTTGTACGCACCAGCTGGTGAGCGACTCTCCTACATCAGTCTATTATCCTTCAAGGGTACAACCAAATAGCAGAACGTGTGGATGCTCACAAGGAAAGACTTAGAACTTACTAATTCGAAGCAAATACTCTAATTCTACTCTCTTCAGCGCAGCCAAGTTGTCCTAAGAGAAGACCAACCAAAAAAGAAGGAGAGGGAAAAACGAACTACCTATCCAACCAACTTACTAAAAGATCTTCTCTGGATCTCGGATTTGAAAAACAAAAGAACGAGTGAAACGGTCGTCATGTTGCTGACCTTGGGCAGCGAGGCGCGGGACCCCGAGCTCTGGGTGGTCATGGTGAGCACGGTGGTGATGCCCAGGCCCACGCGGGCGGGCGCGGCGTCCATGTTGATCCAGAAGGACACCCAGGACAGGATGACGATGAGCAGCGAGGGGATGTACATCTGGATCAGGTAGTAGCCCATCTGCCGCTCCAGGTGGAACTTCACCTCGATGCACGTGAACTTTCCTGTGGAGGTGATCCGGCGTTTTTTTATTTACTATTATTTACACTTCTCCAGAGCTCGCTTACATTTTTGATGAAGGCTTTTGAGAACGTTGTTATTGTGAGTGTATGCGGCTTGGGATCCACTGACACAGAGTAAATGTGGTTGCCATTATCGTCCTGAGTTTCTAAAATTAACTTAACACAAATGTTTCTGTTGGTTGTACTGAGCTCTCTGTTGGACTTCTACTCTACAACTAAGACTCTGTTGATCATCAAAAGATCTGGTTGCTCAAAAGTGGCTCAACAAGTGTATACTGGAAACAGAGAACAACCTGTTTTTGTCCAGAAATGGGATTAGGCAGTGTCTATCGGTCTCTCGACACGGGAAATAGTACATTACAATCCTGTGTTGCAGTCTACGACACACCTGAGTTGTAGTACATTACACATCTGTGTTTTAGTGCATTACACACCTATGTTGTAGCACATCACTCATCTGTGTTTTAGTGCATTACACACCTATGTTGTAGCACATCACTCACCTGTGTTGTAGTACATTACATACCTGTGTTGTAGTACATTACATACCTGTGTTGTAGTACATTACATACCTGTGTTGTAGTACTTTGTGCAGTAGCCGAGGTCCTTCTCCTCTTTCAGGACAAACTGGGGGAGGGTGAGGTCCTCAGCAACCTGCACGGGGCTCTCGGCCAGCCACTCGAAGATCAGGTCGTTCATGGTGTATCCGACTGTGGACGGAGGGCGGTGGGAGTTAGGGAACAGGAGACACACGGAGCGGGCAGAGTGATAATCACATCAGTTTTAGCTAACCCTGATCCTAACCCCAATATGAGAGAAGAATCTCTGACTAAAGCAGCTCTGGTTCCCGTTTCAGCCCGAGACATCGCTCTGTCTGGGACTCCGGCGGATGATTGAAAATCGCACAAAAGAACAAAATAAAGAAGGTTAATGAACCCCGGGGGAGGGGGGGGAGGGGGGGGAGGGGGAGCGCGGTGATGTAACGTCCGCGTGTCCGTCCGGACGCCGCCGCCCGCGCCGTTTGTCACTGCGAAAGGTCACACGCCAGCGCAGCGGCGGCGGTGTCGCGGTGGTTTGAAGGTCGTGGTGGGATAAGGGCGCACGTGAGACGCATGTCTGCTCATGACAACGGGGGGAGGGTAGGGGGAGGGCGTGGGGGAGGCAGGGGGAGATGTTTGCGCACATATTGAGCGGGCCGCTCTCCTCGGAGCGAGCGCACGCCCTCGCACTCTCCCGCCGTAAACGTGTTTACACCGTGGCTGAGGATGTGCAGACGGCGTCAGGCTGACGGGGTTATTACTGCAGGATAGACACGGCCAACAGCCGGCCAACAGGCGGACAACAGCCGGCCAACAGGCGGCCAACAGCCGGCCAACAGCCGGCCAACAGGCGGCCAACAGCCGGACAACAGGCGGCCAACAGCCGGCCAACAGCCGGACAACAGCCGGCCATCAGCCGGCCAACAGGCGGCCAACAGCCGGACAACAGCCGGCCAACAGCCGGACAACAGCCGGCCAACAGCCGGCCAGGCCGCGATGGACGCCACCACTCAAGAGGAGGGCGCAGTTATCACCTCACACACTCATACACACTCACTCACTCACTCACTCACTCGCTCTCTCTCACACAAACACACTCACTCACTCACTCTCTCACACATACACACTCACTCACTCGCTTCCTTTCACACATACACACTCACTCACTCACTCACTCACTCTCTCACGCATACACATTCACTCTCTCACTCACTCTCTCTCACAAATACACACACACTCACTCACTCGCTCTCTCACGCATACACACTCACTCACTCACTCACTCGCTCTCTCTCACACATACACACTCACTCACTCACTCGCTCACGCATACACACTCACTCACTCGCTCTCTCTCACACATACACACTCACTCACTCACTCGCTCACGCATACACACTCACTCACTCGCTCTCTCTCACACATACACACTCACTCACTCATTCACTCTTTCTCACAAATACACCTTCACTCACTCACTCGCTCTCTCTCACACATACACACTCACTCACACTCTCTCACGCATACACACTCACTCACTCTCTCTCACACATACACACTCCCTCACTCTCTCACTCTCACACGCACACACACTCACTCTCACACGCATACACACTCACTGACTCACTCACACACTCACTCTCACACGCATACACACTCACTCTCACACGCATACACACTCACTGACTCACTCACACACTCACTCTCACACGCATACACACTCACTCACTCACTCCCTCTCTCACCCATACACACTCACTCACTCACCCCCTCTCTCACCCATACACACTCACCCAGTTACACAAACAGGCCAACAATCAGGCCAACAATCTCTTTCCTGATTGACTCCACTATGTCATACCCTCTTCTGGGCCTGATTACAGGTGTATTAAAAATACATGGGCCATGCAATCACAGTGCAAGCTTCCTGACACGTCTGAATGATAGGCTGAGGAGCCCTTTGAGGCCCCCGAATTACAAAGACATCAATTATTCAAGGTATTATCCCTTATCCACTACCTCCCGCCGGAAGAATAGCAGCGCTACAACACACTTATCTCGTTCTCCAGAAGCATTCAACGTCATTCACACATCCCGCCTCAACCAGCAGAGAGGAGAGCTCTGTGGAGACGTCTCCAACAGGACGGTCAAGGAGCATAGCAAACGGAATGCAGAGTCTGAATAAACTGATAAATGTCCGGAATATTAAAAGGGAATAGAGTTACGACTTTGACCGGCACAGAGATGTCTGATTTGTTTTATGAAGAGGATGACCTCTGAAGGTTACCATCGGATTCAGGCGATAGTCTGCGTCAGAATAATTAGTCTTCATTTTTTGCTATGGGAAAAACACGTTGAGAACGTTTACTGCCAGTGAATCCGATATTTGAGTTTTTTTACGATGTAGTCCTTGAGCAGATGCTTTCATTCAAAGCAACTCACGGTGAATTATATTATAGTGAATCAAATCTACAGTTAAATACTCCATCTTCTTAAAGGGACCGCAGGTAGGGGGTAGGCATCTGGCACAGGCATGCAAACAGGTACGCCAAAGAAGTTATGATTTAGGAGGACTTAAAATAAATCTTATATTATAGAATGCTGAGTACTAACACTTAATGTGAGCCCTATAAAACCAAGTATTCTCCTTTAAGCAACAGACATTAAAGGACAATAAAATATCTATGTGAAAACCTAAATTGCCTTTCCTTCATATTTAGCATATTTTGTCCAGCATCCACAATCACTGTTGGGGTTGTTGCATCCATCCCTAAAGGGAATATTCCCGGGAAAAGTGATGGCTCAAGTCAACGCACGTGAGAAGGCCAGTATATCCAGGACTTTGATGGTTCACAAAGGGCTGGAGCTCTAGCTTGGTTCTTTTTTTATCCACTGACGCCTTTTGGCAGTAAAGAGTCTTGGAGTCCATAGCTCCACATAACCTCAAATCTTTTTCTTTAATCTCTCTCTCTCTCTCTCTCTCTCTCTCTCTCTCTCTCTCTCTCCCTCTCCCTCTCCCTCTCCCTCTCCCTCTCCCTCTCTCTCTCTTGCCGATGTGTGTTGAAACACTATTTATTTGTATTATTCAAATTGTATTGTACGGTGGATGCTTGGAAACTGGCCTGTCTACATAAACAGTATGTTGCCTGCTGTGGTGAAATGAGATGCTAAGTAGTAGTTTGGCTTGTTGACTTGTGGGGAAAAGCCACAGGGGCAATGCATTTAGTACACTGCCAACGGTTCACTTGTTTTTTTTTTCATACATCTCTATTCCTTTGTCTCCACAAGGTGAATTAAGTCACCTCCAGGCTCCGTCCCAGGGTCAAGTAATATAAGGGACACCAAAATGAAAGATCTATTATTTATATTCGGGAAATTGGTCTTATCAGGGTCGGATGCTATCTGTGCCTGAGGCACAAAACGAGAAAATACATTTTTCCGATTTTTGTTTAATCAAATATGAACACCATCTGCATTGTGGAAGTAAGTGGGAAGAAGATTTGAGTAATCAGAAACTCATTGCCGGTTTTATAAAAGAGATATTATTTATATGTACCTTTTCTGGAAGAAACCTTGCCAACAGAAGCATAATCATGTCCCAAATCTCTAGAGACATCCTACACTGAGGCAGACCATAAAAAACGATCAACATGCAGACCGAGTCAAAGAAAGGAAGCGAGGAGATAAAGAGAAAGGGAGGGGGCGAAGGGGGTGGAGGGGGGTTGGAACACCGGGAAATGGGAAGGAAGACTCACAGCTTTCAAGCTGCATAGTGCAGGTCTGAATGTCCATGGGGAAATTCTTCAAGTCCATAGGGCAGGACAAGATGAGAGTCAGTCTGAGACAGAGAGAGAGACACAGAGAGAGACAGAGAGAGAGAGAGAGAGAGAGAGAGAGAGAGAGAGAGAGAGAGAGAGAGAGAGAGAGAGAGAGAGAGAGAGAGAGAGAGAGAGAGAGAGAGAGACAGAGAGACAGAGAGACAGAGAGACAGAGTGAGAGAGAGAGAGAGAGAGAGAGAGAGAGAGAGAGAGAGAGAGACACAGAGACACAGAGACACAGAGACAGAGAGACAGAGTGAGAGAGAGAGAGAGAGAGAGAGACACACACAGAGACAGCGAGAGAGACAGAGAGAGAGACAGAGAGGGGGAGAGAGAGGGGGAGAGAGAGAGAAAGGGAGACACACAGAGAGAGGGAGAGAGGGAGAGAATCACAGTAAGAGTGAATAGAAAACAAAAATGTGGAGGAGAGCATAAGCATAAGTATTAAGCAGAGCATAAGTAGGGCAAAAGAGCAGGAAATCAGGCAGTGAGCAGGAATTGATCATCCCGACATAAATCAGATATTAAACAAGTGAGAGTTGGACAGTGAGTTACGCTGCCATTTGGCTGCACTTAGCGCGGCGCTAACCGCCAGCTAATTGGAGAACACAGCGGCTCCGCTTATGTCCTCGATGCATGGAGCCTCTGAGAAGCCTGGGGGAAGCCGGGGAGCCATTAGGAGGTTTGGGTAGAAGAGAGCAGCGTAATTACCTGCTGCAACGCCTCGCCCAGAGACAGACGAGTGCCGCCAGCGCGATACACGCTGGCACGCGTTCTCTCCACCCAAAGCGGGGGAAGGCATACCGTATGCTGTTCTTCCAGAGAGCAGAACGCTAAGAACCCCTGATGAATGAACTCCCTAACGGGAGCCAACTCAGGTCTACGGTCCTGGAGGCACGTAGGTAACCCTTACTGTCGGATCTGACTCTGAAACTGTCGCCGGGAAATTAGACTTTCTTTCATCGCTGAGCAGATCACAACCTGGATGGCAGTTGGTAAACTTTAAAGTGTTCCCCAAGCAACTTATCACGGCTCCTACTTTTATTTTTTTCAGTGTTTCTGCTCCACGTTAGAAAAGACAGTGAAAATAAATGGACAAAAATAACTATAGTTTTATAGTTATTTTAAATAACTATATAACTATAGTTATTTTTTTCCTAACCCTAATAAATAACTATTGCTATATAACTATTAATAAATAACTACTACTATATAACTAACATAAAATAACTACTAATTCCCCTGTTATTATCGCTGTGCGTTTATTAAACTGTGAAATATCCAAACTTGAATCCCACATTTTGTCCTTCATCATATCCAGACGGTCCCTATAGAAACACAGCCTGAGGGTAAGTGTTCTGCTGAGATTCTAGACAGACAGGCACGCAGACGACGGACAGACAGACGGACGGACAACCTGATGCTGAACAGGACGCTGCCGTCCTGGAAGATCCTCAGCAGCTTGTTGTCGGTGGTGACCCCGTGGAAGCTGGCGCCCTTCTCGTTGGCGAAGAACAGGTCGGGCTTCCAGATGGAGTCCAGCATGGAGGGGTCCAGGTCCAGGGAGTCGTCGGGGTACTCCCTGTAGGCCAGCCGCGGGTCGTTCCACTTCTGCCGCAGGAAGAGGTTCAGTCGGTAGTCCTGTAGGGGGCGCCTCGCACGAGTTAGCATCGCAGAGAAGACAACGAAGAAGAACACATGTTGGAGTCCCTCACTGACACGATTCACCATTAGTTGACAGATATGTATATTTATTTATTTTTGTTTGGTTTATGGTTAGGTTATTTAGTCTTGTAAGTCTTTGCAAGCTTATTTTTGTCTTGAGCAAGAACACATCAACGTTTGGAAGACATCTTACAGCTAATTGCTTCCTGCATTAATAATAATAACAAAGTATTATGATTAATGCAGGAAATGCTGCACTGCTTTCCATGACCCTGATGTGGCCTCATACGTTTACCACGAGCTGGAACAGAACTTTGAGTAAGGTGTGTAACAAAGTATCACAGTGGTAAAATATAATGAAGAAATTAAGAGGCACGAGAGTGTTGGCGATTACAGATGATTGCTGATGAGAGCGTTTGATGCCACTTGTTCTTGTCTAGCATTGGCTTTTTGTGTATATTGATATTGCAAAACTATTGCAGACGGTTAGTGGGTGATGGTAACTACTGCCCACTTGCCGTTCTCACCCACCAGAGTGCTTTTCTGACCGGGCGTCGACTAAAAGATCAATCGATGCATGAGATGAACGGGAATGAGTGCTCCCTCTGCAAACACCAGGACTAAAAGTGCTTTATCATCCAAACTTCTTTAGAGGTGCACTGATAAAAAAAAAAAAAAAAAGTTAGGAGTTTAGTCCGACCTTTTACCCCTTAAATGGATTTGTTAGAAAGTGGCCATGCGGGACTGAAGCTCCCATGTTGACCTCTGACCTACCGGGTCAATGAGGCAAGGTTAAATTCCCATCAGTCCCGACCCCAGCAGGACAGTTATAGCCACATCCAGGTATAACTTTATTTAGAATACTACTTCAACCGGGACATACGCTACAATTCCCCTGTGGAGGACAAACCGGCGGCTTGAGCGCCACATTTATCACAATAAACGTTCCCTCCACTTCTGGTGACATCATTGCTGTCATCTTCCTTTCTGCTGACCTCAGTGCACATCCTGGCCCCTGCTGCCAGCTCCCTTGACAGTATTTAACACAACGCTTGTGTCTGTGCTGACCCAGCCACCGCACTCCAAAGTAAAGGTCCTTTTTTTTTCGAGGTCCTCACCTTGCCTTCCTTCCTTCCTTTTTTTGTCCTTTTTTTTCCTCCAATTTTGATATTAATTGTGGAGAGGACAGTTCATTATCGGCGCGTCACTGACCCACTGGCCTCTGAAGGTTACACTGATATGCTCCAGGAAACAATGAGAGAAAATGTCCAACCTTGATTGGATTATAACTAGGAAGTAAATGAGAAGTAAATGGCGGGAAATTGTTTTCAACTATGAAACATATTAACGACTGGACATGAGGACATTACACTGACTGGTGATCTGGTCAGGGGAGAATCCCCCAAATAAGGGTACACTTCATAAGGATAAGATCGAGCTCCTGTGGCCCTCCTACCATGGTGGTTTCTGTTATGGAGCCAAAGCTGTTGATGAAGATATTGCAGGTGACATTCACCGGTGGGCCTGAGAAGACACAAACAGACACAAACAGATAGGAAAGAACGTCGTTAGAGGCTCTGTGGTTACAAATGCACTCATTATTCTGAGAGGATGGTATGCATAGCTAAGTTTGTATTCACTTTGTGATTTCTCTATGAAGTGACCTCTCCTTCACCCTCATCATTATATGCCTCATACATATACAGTATTTACACACATACATATATTTATGTTTTTTTGGTTTTTAATGGTGAGAAACAATCCATTTCGATCACAGAGAGTCTCAGCTCAAACCAGCCCCATTATATCAATTATTGCGAAGATCCAATAGGCCTACAGCAGCGAGGGAATGACCTCTTCAGAAGAACACAAAAAGATACAGGATTAGAGTAGAACACCAGGTGCCTTTGTGAGTGTTATGGATTCAGATGGATGTCTTGCACAGTGCGGAGAACTTTGAGATTGTGGAGCACACATGAAATATGGATGAGTCTCGCAAGCTCCCTGAGATATTCTGTTGCAGAGTAGCTCTGTCTCTGCCCTGCTTAGCACACCGGTGTGCATGCATGCTGGTTCTGCATGTTAAATAACTCCACCGACCGAATCCCGTCGCACTGTCAGACCCCTCACCTTACGACACACAACCCGAGTCTGTTTCATAGCAATGGGCACTAGCAGATCAGGGATGTAAATTACAGATGGGACGAGGAGATTTATATTCTATTCAGTAATGAAGTAGATGCTTTAAACCACAACAACTCAAGGGTTTAGATGCAGGCCTTTAATAAGTATGGGGGAGGCATGTTGCTCAAGGTGATAGGGGTCATGGCCAGAAGGGGGACTTCTGCACATCACTGTAAGACCTAGGTCTTACAGTGTGGGGTTTTCTGTCTTATCCTGTATTCTAGTCTTTGCTCAGTCTTCACAATCAAGGGGATGGTGCTGTAGGCTGTCATGAGTCGTTTTTGGGTTTGACGTCTCTGATCGATTTTTGTTTTTATTGGCTGTTTTTCCAAGTCTTTCAGAGTTGTTCTATGCTCCTCTGTATCTCTGCACATCCTCAAACACAAGGATGCCTGCAGGTGGAGTGTGGTTATTGGTGTTCAAACCCAGTATCTTTCAGCTTGGATCCAAACACCCTAACCACTAGACCAGTGTTTCCCTGCCCCAGCAGTATGGTTCCAGTACCCCTTCATCCACCCCTTCATCCATACCAAACCGAAACTCATATTACTCTATTATCCTTTCGATTTTCATTGTAAGTATTATATTAAAATGGCCTCTGCGATTTAATAGAACAAGCTAAGTCATACTTCTATGTCAGGTCTTAACTTTGTGGATCTGCAACAATCAACAAATTCATAAAATCGTTGATGTCATCAAAATCTTGACAAGAACTTCTGGGAAACTGCTGGGTAAGGAATCACGACGCGTCAAACCCGACCCACGGACGGATGCGTTCATGACCCCGATCACAGCTCCACCATCCCGTACGTACCTTTGAAGTTGGGTCGGATGCGAGCATCATAGCCTGACGTTTTTCCCATGAGCTTGTCCAGGAAGTCGGAAGGAGACGAATCTTTTATCTCCTCCTTACAGGAGCTCAGTCTGACAGCGACCCAGCATCGGCACAGAGCAGGGAGTGACCACCACCGTGGAGAGGGGCAAGACAACAAGGGAGGCGAGATTAGCAGGGAGAACAGAGGAAGAGGGAGAGAGACTAGAAGAGACAGAGGAGAGCGAGGAGAGACGGTAACTCCAAAGGCAGTCAGAGAGAGGTCAGAGGTTGGGCTTACTAACGAGGGGGACTACTGTCAGTTATCATGTGTGAAGACACCCCCCCCCCCCCCCCCCCCCCCACAACACAAAACATCTTCCATAATAAGAGTTTAAGTGGATGTAACGGGGGTGGACGGATCCTGGCTGTGGTCCAAAAAAGCGAAGCTATGGAGATATATCGTCTGGCACTCTGTCCCGGGCGGAGGCGGTGAGAGGAGGGAAACAGGTGAAGCCGCCGGCCTCCCCCCCCCTCCCCCGCGCGGCTCCGTAGGCAGAGGGGTTGGGACGAGGGGGATGGCTCAATTGAGATGCTCGCTGTCACACCGGGGAGAGGGAGATGTAGATACAGTCTCCACAGAGACAGCCTGGGACTCTGGGACCCCCACAGACACGGCCAGCAGGGCATACAGAACAGGCAGAGCCGGCGGAGATCAGGAGTAGACGTGTGTGGGTGTGTGTGTGTGTGTGTGTGTGTGTGTGTGTGTTTGGGGCGTGTGCGTGTGTGTCTGTGTGTTTGGGGCGTGTGTGAATGTGTGTGTTTGTGTGAGAGCGGGAAAGAGAGACAGAATGAAAAGGGGGAGTGGAGGGAAAATAATTGGAAAGGGAGAGAAAGATGGAAAACGATGGAGAAAGAGACAATAAAAGGGGGGGGAAGGGGGCAAGATGGACCGATAAACTGGGAACGAGAAAATGGGAAGAGAGTGACCGAATGAAAAAGGGGAGGCAGAGGAAGTGGGAAACTAAAGGCAGGAGGAAGGAGGCGAGCCCTGTAACAGAGGCCGTGCGGGCTTGATGGATCTCCTGCGTGACGGGCCTCCGCTGGACTGCCGTGGATCTCGCCCCACGCTTCTGATGCGATTGTTAATAGCTTGCGATCCCCCCTGATCCCCGCCTCTGTGAAGCGCGCACGCCTCGCCCAATTTCCTCTGGAGGGTTCTGAGCCCGAGACACGGAGCTCTGAGAGGCCGTCAGCGCCGTGTTTCAAATCCACAGAGACGTGGGGAGGGAGGATGTGACAACCCGTGGCTGAGCCTTGTGACAGGGACGAGCAACGATGGAGTTTAGGTGGGCCTGGGAGTTCGGATATGGAAAATTGAATATAATTACGTTTGGGTGACAAATACAGTATACCCCAGATAAGATCCGCATGTGGGAGAATAAGGAAAGTAGGACTCCGAGGTTTCCTGTAGAAAAAACATAGAGTAATTAAAAGCAAAAAACACGAGCTATTCCCGATAAAGTTTGACTCTCTCCACCATTCCACAGCAGAACTTCTTGCTTGTGCCTTTGAAGATTTCCTTCCTGTTGAGCCCATATCGGAGTCCTTCTCATAGTGTGAACTTCAACCACCCCAGTCCGCTTGCATCATCATCTTCCTTCCACATCTGTGGACTACTGCGTCTTTCTCTCACTACTTTCTTTTGCCGTCTGTTCGCTACTTGTAAGCACACACAGAGCCAGATGGGCTCACACCTGCACGACCAGGCCTCTACGCTTCTCTCCTAGTAGGAAATTACTTCTTAATAAAGTTAGATCTCCCCGTGTCTTTCCCAATTATACATGGTAAATGCCATGTATTATTGTAGCACAATTCTAACGGCGCATTCTGGTCGAGGTATTTAATTACAGTAAATATGAACACGTCCTTTATACAGACCATTTCTTAAAAGCCATTTGTTCGCAGGTACTTCAGTATGCGTTCAGACATGGTGTGATGGAGACTGCCCGGTGTGTATGCCTACAAAAGAGGTGCTAACAAATCTCATGGATGGTGTCCATTAAATTGCATTCTGTCAAGAGAATTGATCAAGGGTTCACTCCAGGGAAAACAATCTCCCGACACTAGCAAAGGGAGAACGGCTTTGCCTGTAAGCCAATGTGGCCACGGGTCCTCCTAAAGAACTATAAATCAACAATTCAATCTTCTGATGTCAGAGCTTTTAGACAAGCACCCATTTTCATTGCTTGATTCCAGTGGAACAGCTCCGTGACATGCAGACATGACAGTACCTGAGATAGAGAGGAACATCAAAGACAAACCAGGTAGAAAACCACGCTTTTGTTTAAAAATGAATTGATTCACATCAATGTAAGATTACATTAATGGTTAATGGTGTCAATGTACATTAGCTTTATAGCCTGTTATTATGATTCCGCACACAGGACAAGCCAGGTTCCATCGCACTTTCTCTCACACTGAAGTCTTTTAAAAGAAAGCTGAAACGTTTCGTAAGTTCAGTCGTATAATATGCTTCAAGTCGTCATTGTAGCACGTGCAAAACAATATCAATCAATCATTTTTTAAATCAATGCGAATGATTTCTTCCCTTCCTATTGTGTGAGCATCCAATCAATAAAATAATAACCGCATGAACGGTTGGCTCATTGTAATTTCACACACTGTGTGCGAAGCATATGTACAGAACGATGAACGTTTTTTTTTTATGAGAAAAAATAACCATTATGAAACGCGCATATGCAATGTGTGTAAATAAAACCCAAATGTAAAACTCCAAAGAGAGGCCTTCTTGCCTCTGACTCTCCATGCCATGGCCGTGGGGGGTAGTGTCCCCCCCCTCGCCCCCCTCCCCCCACCCATCTAGCTTACATCTAAGTCAAGTTACTTATGAAGCGCTTCAGCACGCCCCCTGCTCTAATACGATTTGATGGCAATCTGAAAGGCCGAGCCCTGAAGTGGACGAGAGAAGGCTCAGCATGATGAATAATCTCCAGCTGGGTAACGGACCCGTGCATGAGGTTCCACCCCTCAGGCACTCTCTTCTAAATGGCCGGCTAATGATATGTCTGCTGGTGCCGTTTACCTCCCTTCAGCTCCCAGTTCACCACTATCGGCCGTTTTGTTTCACAAAGAGCCCATCAGTTTTAGTCCACATTTTGATTTGAATATTTCTTTTTTCGGGGGGAGCTTCTGGTCAATATTGTCCCAAAAAAGATCCAAATTGCAAAATGCTCAATAACAGAAATGTGCAAGATACCAACAAATGTGCTGTACGTTACAGGACAACTGATTAGTCACAGTGTAACTAATTCAGATCTATCAATTGAATGATCTAAATCATAAAATAACATAATGATCGTCAAACCACAATCATGAAAAATAAAATGAATTTAACATTTCAAAGATGTGTCTTTAAGGTAATAAATCTGGCCTAAAAGAGGCCTAAGAGAGCAATTATTAATTTCCGGATAAAACACTTTCTTCTGCAGGCTTGTGTTTCAAAATCCCCAACCGTTTTTACAGTTTGGTATGGCAGCTGCTCGTTCTGTGCCGAAGCGAGGTTAAAACCTGCAGGATTTCCGTCTGGCAGTCATCTTCCGTACAGAGTCTCTCGTCGGCCCTGACTCACATGTGACCTGTCAGGGTGGGGCTCTGTCTACAGCTCATCATGGGGAGACAGAATATCACAGAGCACAGAGCCTTCCCGATGGAGATTTTAGTTCTCGTTTTATTGTTTTCGTTGCACTTGCAATGCTCTGTTTTAGCAAAACATAAAAATATGAATTATTCTTATTCTTATTAAAATAATGGCTCTGTGTTATGGTTGTATTTTGGGGGGACATAATCAGCAATTCGGAGGGGGTGGGGGGGGGGGGGGGGTGGAGAACAAATAGAACCTCAGTCAACATAAGAGGAGCAAACCCATTTCTCTGGTCTTCTCTGGTTCTGTGCCTTCATACAACAGGGCATTAGGATAGAGAAACATTTTAACATTAATCCAACAGGATTCCTGAGCCAACAAACAGGATCTCGGTTTATGGGAACCAGATAAATGGTCTGTAAGCATGAAACGGTAGCTACCCGCTACTGGGTTTAGGACTACTTCAAAGTCATGCCTGAATGTGGTTGGGTCGTGATAGCTACTGGTTCATTGATGCACTAAACTGAATGCCAACCATCAGAAGGTTTGAGCCATGTGGATTTAAGAAAGCACATAACTTTAGCAATACATACACATGATACTAATCAAATATAATAGCCATGGCAGCATTGGTAATTTATATATATATAGATTCTTAATAACTACTTACTATAATTCAGCAATATCACATGAGGAGTTTGCTGTTACACTGAATTCAGGGCGCGAATGTCTTTCTATGACAGAAAATCACAGCCATGCTACAGAGCATTTTAAAGTCATTTTGGTTTAGGAAGTTTTTCAAACCGATTGAAAGGCCCGGAAGAATCCAAGTGGCAGCCATGATAAGAGCTGGCCGAATTCTCTAAATGCTAAGGAAAGGGTCTTCAATGCTTCTTTCTTATCTCAGCCTTGGCGAAAGGTAAGGAGATAATGCCATCCCACAATTCCTTACGGCAGCCACATTTAAATGGAGGAGCAGTCATCGCGGCTATCTTCTCCTAAGTCCTCGTGAATTCTCCTCAACATCTGTGACGTTTTCCTTCAAGGTCAAGGAAAAGTGGTTGGGAAAGGACAAAGGATGTCATTTTTGGTCTATTCTAAAGGAACCAATATCAGCACTCATGGAATGCCTCTTCACATCATTTACTTATGTTGAGTTCAAGGGGAGAATATGGAAAAAAGCAACACAGCTGTCCCAATGTCAGCCTCATGAGTTAGCCTCTCGAGAGAGGGAGGGACACATTTAAAGAGCGTAGGCCCTGCCATTCCTCATCCTACAATCAACTATACTGTAGGTGCAGTGTAAGCATGGATGGAGTTACATCCTAGTAGTTTGATTCAACATCATGAAACTGGAATAACCAGTCCAACTACCTGGCAGGCACACTATATCTTTTTGCTGCTCAATCCCCATTCTAGCGGAAACTCACCAATCCCTGTGTGGCATTAAACCCAATCAGAACCCATGTTTATTCCTCCACCGGAACAGGAGACATATGCTGGTAATTGCCTTTCGTTTGGAGACTTCCGATCAGAAAAGTGACTCAAATGGGACCGTGGCTCTGTTCCCCAGAACACAGAAGCAATAAGGGAAATCAGCGCCGTTTAGACGGCCACGCATGAACATTACACGTTCCTGGGGGGCATTAGCATAATGAAAGCTGATCGCGAATAGGTGGCCAGCTGGCCATCAGAAAGAGGCTGTCATTTGTCATAGCCTGTGAGGTACTTTATTTAATGTCCTCTTCAACATCTGATTCTCAACTGCCAGTTCAATTTATACTTCTGCGATTGTCGATAGGGTCTCTGCCATACCGCTACGGCCAGAAGCATCAACCTTGATGTTGGAGACGGATCATTTTACCATGATCTGTATGATCAATAAAATCCAAACTAATGTGCACTAGAGCAGCGGTCTCCAACCTTTTCAGCACCAAGGACCGGTATGATTCTCCGAAAAGTTCAAAGGGGGGGGGGGGGGTTGGGTTATGTTGCGCAGAGGTTGCCAAAAATGCAAACATGTTATATGCAATCTAACAACTGCATATAGACTTGGGTTATGTTGCGCAGAGGTTGCCAAAAATGCAAACATGTTATATGCAATCTAACAACTGCATATAGACTTATGGCATGTAAAAGAGTGACAGTATTGCGAAGTGAATAAAAAAAAAAAAAAAAATTTTTAAATAAATAAATAAATAATCTTTCTCTGCGGACCGGTACCAAATGACCCACGGACCGGTACCGGTCCGCGGACCGGGGGTTGGGGACCGCTGCACTAGAGAATCGGATTTTCCAGTGAGGGAGATATTTTTACAATGAGGTTGAATACCGCAATTAATTTCACTTAGTATTTAAATGCTTGAATAAATAATGAAATTTATTTGATCCTCTATTCATTTACAAATGAGTGAATATTCAAACGAATATTTTGTGTCCTGTTGTTGAAATTACTGGAAACAGGTTGTGAATGACCGGAAACAGGATGTGACTCACAGGAAGTAGGAAATCAATGCTTTGGCTTTCCTAAATGGCTGTGTAGAAGATAGTTGAAATCATAGATATATATATATTAACAGAGCCCGTCTCATATTAGACATTATCTGATATTAACTAGACGCCTCGTCCGCGGTGCTGGCCAATGGAGTCGAACGTCACCACTGGCGGCCATCTTACCACAGTAAGCTGCTCACCGATAACATTGTGTTGGTACTAGTGATTCATGTACTTTTTAAATAACCATAACTTGCTCAATTTTCAACCGATTTTCAAACGGTTTGGTTTGTTATAAACGCCAGAGATGTAGGTATGACGGTACATACTTATGTATAATTGTTATGTTCTAAGAAAAATAGAATAATGTTCTAAAATAGGTTCATGATTTCCCTTTACAAATATACATCAAGAAAGGCTGCATGTTGAAATCCCCACCCTGTACAGAGATGTATTTATGTAATTATATATAACCATGTGTTTTCATATGAAATGAACATTAAACTGGTAAGATGGCGGCCTATGGGGACGTTCTAGACGCCGCCGTAGGGCATCTAGTTAATATATATATCTATGGTTGAAATGATCTACGCTGTTGATCCTCTTGAATTGTTTAGCTTGGCTAGAAAGCAATGGCTCAAAGTTTATTTAGTATTCACTTAGTCATGAAGTCTATTATTATCGTCTTCTTGGATATCCACTATGGTTTGCAATCTAAGTGACTTTGAACATAGAAAAACACCTTTGACACTGACAGACGTCTTGCCAAGAGTACATTTATCAACATCCACATTGATCTTGAAGGTAAAACCCCCAACACATGCACAGACCTCCTCTCTACGTCAATGTATATGATGGCCCCTGGCTACGGCTTTTCCCTTTTGATCAATGAGCTTCAATGGTAAATGGGTTTCGGAGCACATTGCCATTTACACTTGCACGTTGTTCTTTACAGATGTGGTGAATGGTAATCCTGCACAGGAACACCAGAAGATGTCTGAAACATGAGATTGATCTGCGTAACAGCAGGGGCCTTCTGACAGGAAGGAGTGTGGCTCCATGAGTCATGGCCACGTGTGAATGATGGCAACATGGAGGCTACCTGCAGGCCAGCTCAATCCCTCCAGTTTGCCATCAGGTAAGCAAACAAAAACACAATCACTGGGGAGGGGTCAGAGTCTCACCCTGAGGAACTGAACCAGGATGGTTACAGAGGCCGTGTGTGATGAATGCAGATGAACGAAGCTGGCAACACACAACCATTCATGTCCAGAATGTGCTAATTAAAAATGATAATAATATTAGTCCTTTGTCTCATCATAAAAAGGGTTGCAGGTTTTGTACGCAATGGTGAAAATAAATATATAATCTTAGTGGGTAGGCCTATTTATGGATATTTGAGGAAGCTTAGGGGGGAAATATGAATGACGTTTAGAATCTTTTTGAAATCGCAAATCACCGCTTGGCGGTGGGCCAGTAGCACACATCAAAGTGGGATGTTTACTGTGTTTTTTTTTAACATCCTCTCTCCGTGCAAACTGTTCTTAATCCCCGTAGTGTTCGGCTCTAATCGTTTGTTTTTGGTAATAAAAAAAGAATGACTTTAGCCATGAGCCAATGTTAATGGGAATATTAGCTGCCTGGAAAATATACTTTTCACTGCCTCACTGCAAACCCTGCAGTTTAATGATTAGGAATGTAGACTAATCCACACTAACACGTTAAGCAAATCGGCACTCACAACGAACTCTGAGCACTGTCGTCCGCGCGTCCTCATTTGTGAGGTAATCTGGGATCGAGTGGGTGGGGGGCTTGGCGTTCCCCCCGGAGCCTCCCGGAATGAAACGACGATGCTTCCGTGATCCCATCGTGGCGGCTGACGGGGACTAAATGGGCCGCACTTGGATGACAGATTTACACCCGTGATGTCTCTGTCCCTCCTCTGGAATGAGAAGCCCACCTACCCGGTGTCTGCACCCCCCCTCCGGGCCCGCTCCGTTCCCCTTTCGCCCGTTCTCAGGCAGTCAGCACTATCTCACTCCCCCCCCCCCACCCCCTCGAAGCACTTATTACATGATTCATCTCCGCGTCCAACAGCCCCGATCTTGATTTGTTTTGATTCAAATCGTTTTATTGAGACAAGTCGCAGAGTACCGGATGATCGGAAACTAAGACATTTCGGTGCTGCAAGGGTTTTCTTCTCTAACGCAGCAGCTTCGCCCCACACGCTGTGGTGGCCTTCAGCCGTAAACTGGGGAGAACCATCTTTCAACTCATTTAATAATGAGTTTTCATGCATATATTTGAACTACTGTAGTGGCTAGTGTGTTGGGTAACGGCTAGTGAGCTAGTAACATCCCTTTGGTACTAGTGTAGTGGCTAGGGTGTTGGGTAACAGCTAGTGAGCTAGTAACATCCCTTTGGTACTGTCGTAGTGGGTATGGTGTTGGGTAACAGCTAGTGAGCTAGTAACATCCCTTTGGTACTGGTGTAGTGGCTAGGGTGTTGGGTAACAGCTAGTGAGCTAGTAACATCCCTTTGGTACTAGTGTAGTGGCTAGGGTGTTGGGTAACAGCTAGTGAGCTAGTAACATCCCTTTGGTACTAGTGTAGTGGCTAGGGTGTTGGGTAACAGCTAGTGAGCTAGTAACATCCCTTTGGTACTGGTCTAGTGGCTAGGGCAGGGGTTCTCAAAGTTTTGACAGCTGAGGGCCAATTTAGGAACCCAAAATTTGACTGAGGGCCGCCAAAGGAAAAAAAATTAGCAGGAAACGTCGTCAGCATCCAAGTGGTGAACATTGCACCGTGGACCTCTGGGAGTGAGGTCAAGCGAGGTCTAAATCACGAAACTGAGGTTCATCATTTCAAAGTAATGTACAGTCGGATTAATACTAACAAATGTAACAGGATTTAATGAAAGCTAGAGAGAGTCGACTTTTCTCTTTATATTTCTTTTTTTTGTTTAAATTAATATTGATATAATAAAAACGATATATATTTATATATTTATTTTTTTACTTACATCTGCATGTCATTGAGGGCCGCCAGGAATGTTTCTGCGGGCCGCCATTGGCCCGCGGGCCGCACTTTGAGAACCCGTTGGTGTTGGGTAACGGCTAGTGAGCTGGTAACATCCCTTTGGTACTGGTGCAATGGCTAGGGTGTTGGGTAACGGCTAGTGAGCTGGTAACAAATCCCTTTGGTACTGGTGTAATGGCCAGGGTGTTGGGTATCCCGACGATGTCGGATTCAATCGCCATAATCCTGAGCATCGTGGCTCACCCCTGTCGGCTCTTTAAAGACACATCTGTACATCATACAATTATAATAGAATCATACATTTAAGTAATGGGTTGAATCATTGACTGATATATCCACTGCTTCTCAAGAATAGCTGACAGACAAAAAGTTGGCAGGACTCTTATCTCCTTGCCATTATCGTTCTTCACCCTGAAGCGATCTGAAACGATGCATTTTTCGAAAATGTGGCAGCAGGTTAAAGAAAATCTTCAGAAATGGGATTGCCCGCATTACGGCAGCGAGGAGATGAATCGGGCAGGAAACCCTGTTCCCCAGTTCCTCGACGCCTCGTATCTCCCGTCCTGTAAGCGTCGGCGGTATTCTCCATGTCTGAGATCTGATATCAGAGTGGATTTGCTGCTGTCAGTCTGCGTGAGAAGACGCTAGCTGGATTTCTTGATAGCCCGAGAGAGGAGCCCTGACTCACAGCGTGGGGGTGGAATGAATGTGTTCTGTGTGAAGCTTGAGAAGGACTGCAGAACTATCTTCATGCACCGGATCTGACCATGAGCCAAGGACTTGACTTCAGTACAACTCCTACCACAACTTCTACGTAAACATTATTGCTTTAGGCCCAATCCCATTTCTACCCCTTACCCCTTACCCTTACCCCTTCCCCTTACTTAAAACTCTGCCCAGATTAATGTCAATATTCGGCATCCACAACAACCAGTATAACATGTAATTAAGGAACTTTGAAGTAAGCGATCTATCACAGTAATTGTTTTGAATGCACCAACCTTGGTGTGAGTAAAGTGGTGGAGTGTGGCCACAAATAAGACATAAACTCTGTGATCAAAGAAGGCCGGACTCTTCTTGATCTCGTCAAGGTAATGAAATGCAGCGATTAGAAGAGCGAGATTACATTTCCGATGCGATTCAGCCGTGTGTGTGTGTGTGTGTGTGTGTGTGTGTGTGTGTGTGTGTGTGTGTGTGTGTGTGTGTGTGTGTGTGTGTGTGTGTGTGTGTGTGTGTGTGTGTGTGTGTGTGTGTGTGTGTGTGTGTGTGTGTGTTCGGAGGGCAATGCTAGGGATTCATCGGCATGCATCTCCGCATTTCTAGCTGATAACCCATCCCCTTTCCCACACATACTTTTTTAAAATACATGGGGGTTTTCTCTCGCTGGGCTTTCTTCAGATGGGTGTGCGTAGATACGCCGTAAACATATCATAAGGAGCTGAAGTCTGCTTGAGTATAATAGCCCTGCTATGTACCTGGATGAATATGCACGGGGACCACCGCTATCATCGCCCTCCATGTTAACTGCCTGGTGTGATTTCGGCCCAATCCCATTTCTACCCCTTACCCCTTCCCCTTACCCCTTCAAAACAAGGGCGAGGGGAGAGGGGAAGGGGTAAGGGGTAGAAATGGGATTAGGCCTTCATCTTTGTTCTGCGTCCCCGTGATTTGCGTACTGTCCAGTGGGCGAATCGCTCGCATTGCTTTGGTATTTATTTGACCCTCTTCCTATCCCTCTCTGCTCCGTACAGATATTCTCCTTCTGCTTCCATGCTGATTGGACTCAGGTTTGCTCCCTAACACTGGGGAGGAAATGATGTTCTGTGGCTGTTTTCCTTTCTCTCTAATGTGGCCCCCGGGGGCCATATTGCTTATAAAGCGCTAACAGAGGGCCTTGAGAAGGCTCTGTGCCGCCGGGAGATGCTGCCCTCTGGTAATGAACACACAGCTGGTTGAGCTGGCTCCCACACTGGGGCTGCACTAACAATAAGGAGAAAGAAGATTCCTTTCACTTATAGGGAAACTTTGAGTTGAGGTAATAAAGCCCTTCGCAATAGATATTTACAATGCAATGATGGTATCAAATGGACTGCATTTATAAAGCGATTTTCTTATCAGCGTCAGCCTGTCAAAGCGCTGAACAATATCGCCAAACATTCGCCCATTCATGCAAACATTCACACACAGACGCCGGTGTCAGCCACGCAGGGCGACAGCCAGCTCGTCGGCAGCAGCTAGGGCGAGGTGCCTTGCTCAGGGACACCTCGACACTCGGCTAGGGGGAGCCGGGGATCGAACTAGCAACCTTCCGGTTACCAGCCAACCTGCTCTACTGCCTGAGCCACATGCCGCCCTATTAGATAACTTATAATATACAATTTTAAGGTACATATAAGGTACAAGACATGAATGTCTTGTACCTTGTACACACAGAATGGACTCACCCTTACGATTTAAGGGCTTAGTTATTCTGTCGTGAGTTGCAGCAATACTTCCTTGTAACATTCTGTTGTTACCACACTCGAAAAACTATATTTTGCACATAACGGCGAGAAAAGAGAATCAAAAGATGGCAGTCCTGACCCTTGATCTGTTTCACCAGACAAACTGTTGGATGAAGGCCAGAGTGAAGCCCAGGGCTTTGCAAGGACTGCCCGCCAGGGAGAAGCACTGAAACACGGATGTGTAAACTACCTGCCAGGGACCTTGGTGATGCAGCTGACATAGTAAAACACGGCTTTGACTGTATAGTATGAACTATAATCCTTGGGATTTCTGGCCTTTTCCAAAGAGGAAGGATTTTGGTTAGTGGATTCTGCAGACTTCTTGTGTATACCCATGATATTGCAAAGGCATGAGTATTAAATGGGTTTCCAAATGTTATTTATCAAGGCAATCCCTTTTTTGTATTAATGTTGCTCAGTAATCCAACAAATTTAGATATTTTTGGCCCTTTTCCAGCAGCTACTTTTTTGTAATCCCTCAAAATGCCTGCAATAATTCCCTGCAATAAACAAGGTGAATGCATTTCCCCACTTCAAGTTTATATTTGTAATCCTGCATCTTGTCCGGGTGAGCAATGCCATTACTCTGTGTACAGGATGTTTCTAATTACTTACTGTGAAAGGCTGCTTTTCTGAAATATTGTACAGTGAGTTACGTGAGCCATTAATTATTTAGCACTAATATGAAGCAAGGCTAAGCTCCACTAGATGGGGTTGTGTTAAGGAAATGAACCTGTAATTTATGAGTCGCTATAGTGTATATAAATATATATATATATAGATCGATAGATGGATATACATTTATAAATAGATAGATATACATATGAGATGGATATATACATATAGAGGATGGATAGAGAAGGAGATAGGTCGATAGATGAGTCTTTAGTCTCAGAGGCTCGATTCTAATATGCAAAAGACTGAGGCCAGCACAAAGAACAAACCCAAATGGCGTTTGGAAGTCTCTTTGGCCTCTAAAAGTTTTACAACCAGAGGATGCAGCCTGTAACCGGTATGGGTCCTTTGGCGGCAAGATACCGGGCAATCTCAACAAAAAACAAAATAGATATCAGAATAAATATTTTGCGAAGAAGGCAAAATGATTACTCCCAGTGCTAGAATAACCTCAGCCTTTTCCAAATGTATTCAACCAGTGTAGCTCATATATTGGGCCAAAACAAAACAAACCATCTTTCATCCAGTGCGGATGTGATACAAGCAGTATTTCAAACGACGGTTCAGGCACTTCATAGGGTGGCCAAGAGACAAATGCGTTGACTTTATGGTAAGGCAAGTAAGATATAGAAGGCAAAGATAAAGTTGTATATCTCTGCAGAGGTGTTATGGATAGGTTTGAGAGGAACAGGGCCTACTGTGTTGGGTGAGATAACGATAAGGATCTGACGTTGGGGTCTGACTCATTGATGGATTGATTTGGTGTGGAGCTCTGTAATAATTAAACTTTATGTTTTTGTCTTTCTTTACACAAGAAATGTTCTAGTGTTGTGATCAAGTCCATACCGTACATTAACCAACGTTTTTTATTTAGAAAATAGCATGTACTAATATGCTTTAGCTTAAGACACTAATATACAATAGAGATGGTGGTTGCCTGCTTGGTTAAGTAGATCATTTTAGTTGTTTAAAAGTTCCCACTGAGCATACCTTGACTTTTTTGTAAGTTTGCAATTTCCTTTTGTAAGTTGTCTGGAACCAACAGGACATTTGCAGCTGAGTTCAAATTGGTACGACAATAAATGTGTATTATTTGTATTTTGTGTAAACAATATAACGCCTTTTTCTTTTGTTAGAAACCGATTTTTCTGATAAACAGAGGTTTGAAAATAACAGGTTTTAAGTTTTGAAGATTTGCATTGCAGTTCTCCAAAGCAAAAGTCCCAGTCATGGAAGAATAAAGAGAATGGTGGACAATGAATACATTGTTGATTGCCAGGTAAAATTCATTATAGCTTGATCAAATATGAATCATTAACTATCAGTGTTTTGGTGCTCCAACCCACGGGAGGTCAAGCATTGACCTGGTCACATAAACGAGTGGGGACGGTCAACAGATCACTAAACATTTTGTTTCTTGAGAATAGAAACAGTGAAGGATTGTATAAAGAGATAAAACTTTATGCATAAACATTCAAGAAAAACTCAATTAACTCATGAAGATAAGCTCCTTTCTTCCCTGACAAAATCATTAATTACTGTTTCAAACTTAAACATCTTTGCTGACTATTGAGTTCAGACTATATTATTTTCCGTTTGAAATTGGTACAAATGCTTAATTTTGCATGTAGGCCTTTATTGTATCCTCACTAATTGACAGACTTCCCCGTAAACATATTCAGTTACCTGTACGTTTATAATCTTTGTTTAGAAGTTAATGAAGGAACACCATGTGTAGATAATTCATCTATTTCTGGAACACAACAATCCTGCTCTCTGCCCCGGGCTGGAAATGCAGAACAGTACAGTAAGTGTTCAATCTGTCGATCTGCTCAGAACTCCACCATGAATTATGCTAACTAAACCTCTCCGCAGACTAGTACTGCTTGTCTAGAAGTTCTATCAGTTGAACTAGTTAATATTCCTGGAACGACATTGCTTCAACCTTGTGATATTGCTGATCCTCAGAGAGCATCGGTCTCTTCTTTCCCTTCTTGTCCAAATCACTCTGTAATACATGCAGATAAATTATTGAGCCAATACAATCCAGGTATTTCACAGCTTCAACTTGTATACTCAGCGAATAAGTTTCCGCCAATTATAAAAGTGTCCCAAACTACCTTATCTTCATGATTTTGCTTTACAAGGTCAAATCGGTTGGCGATGGTAGAAACCCCCCAGGCAATGGATTGGGTGCTGTGGTTTTACCCTTGAGCAAGGCATTCGCCCTCTCCTCAAAGCTAATGATTAGGGCCGCTAATGGCAAACACACCAATGTAATCATCAAATCTCCAATGGTGGAGTGCAACACCCCACCGATCAATGAGGTTATATCGCTATGGAAACTGATTATTGGCAAAAGCCTATTGGTTCTTTTGTTGTTGCCATGGAAGGGATCGGAATGTGACTGAATGAAAGCATTAGGGGTAAATTGGATAGTTATCTCTCTAGCCCTCATAGTCATTGACTCAGAGAGGGCTGGCAATCACACCACAGTACCTTGACCTTTTTATGGTTTGAGCTGATAAGTGCTATTCAATTGCATTTACCACTTCCATTGGTTGGTCAAGTCTACCAGTTAACTAATGAAATCAAGCAGATTGAGCGGGGAGATCCTCTTAGCCTGCTTCATGGTATTTTCTGACAAGCCCAGTTGCCACCTCAACGATGCGACTCATATTTGTCCCAAGTTCAAAGGGTTATTCGCTGATTTGTGGTTTCAAAAGATTATATTGTCTGATTTTCTGCCAGTTTACACGCCATGACGGTAAACGGAATAAGTAAGCAAGTTGCAGTGACAAACACAACATTACACGAGAACCGATGTGAAAGAAATATTCACCCGTCGCAATAAAGTGATCTAACCTCAAAGTCAAGCTCTCGGCAATCACATCTCTTTTTTCCCTTTTTATACGTCAGCGTTTCAGCTTCCAGGTAACACCACTAGACCACCAAATAGTTCCCGGATTTAAGTGTAGGTAAACCCCAATGCATCCACTCGAATTCAAACTCCATGAGATTCAAAAATATTTTTTGTCTGACAGTTCTCGGATGGACAGGGGCGTTGTTATCCCCATGGTTACAGCCCAACTAAAACATTGGTACTTTTTTAGTTCCGCCGTTGTGTCGGTGTGTTATAATGAGCGTCGTAGTATATGAAATGTGCCACAGACTGTGGGGTTTTACTATCGGTGTCCGAGGAGCTCAACCCTTGCTGGGACGCGGGCGTCCACATCAAACGCTGCAGCAGAGCTCCACAAATGCACGCACTTGGCCGCTGGTGTCCATGGTTGTGAGGTTGAAGGGCCGCAGTAAAGGCACTGCGACGTCACGAAAATGACCACGTTCATTTGAAAACACCAGATGGATATGTGGCGTAAAAGTCCCCTTAAACAGTTGTCATTTTGAAATCAGACACATATTTATTTATTTCAGTATAGGTATTAATTATTTTATATATTAATTGCCTAATTTATTTATTTCATAGTTATCTATTCATTTATTTAATATCAACTCAAATGGCATTCCATACAGAATAACATGGATTACTATGTTGACCATCATGCAAGACAACACTGTTTAAAACATAATACGGTTTTGGGTTCAGTGCTCTTTTAAGATGCTTTATTACGGAGTGTGACCATTCAATACTTTCCAGCTTAAACTTAGTTTGACAAGATCATTACAGGATGGATCAATCAACAGTTCCTGATTCAGGGCTTTGTGTGTGAAAGACAATCACTCCGATCAATTGTATACAGTTAAGTCAACATGCACAGCTTGAACAGTTCTCTTTACTCCACGGCTCGATGATTTCGCCAAGAGCTAACACTTGCCCGTCAAGATTTGTTATTTGATGTTGGTCTCTCGTTAAATGCATGAAAAAAAGCCTGTGCTTCTTCTTGGATAAGATCTCCTGTCATTATTATTTTCTCTTTTCTATTATTTATAAATAATGGAGTTCCAAAAAAGCATAAAGAGAAGAGAGACTTGAGTTTGTTGTTTCATTGCTCCCATAGCCAAGTTTAATCATAATGAACTGAACTGTCCAGGCTTAATACCATGATGGAGGGATTTTTAATGGGTTCCATTTCGTGTTCCTAATTTCAGCTCACATAATTACCAACACCAAGTGTAACCAAGTGCTGCTTTGGTCAATGGTCGTTGACTGGAAATGCTGGTAAGCTTTTTCGGTCACAGAAGCAGATTCACTCAAACATCAATTTAGTGTATTTAATACATGTTGTATTCCCTTTATACTTTCTCTTTTCTAAACTCTGGACATACTTTTACATCTGCACTTCAAAGATCTGCATCCTTTGTGCTGAGGTCTAAAAGGAAAGCATTATATATTTGTGATCACTATTGCTGGGATGTGGTGCATTTTAAGTTGTTCTACATTAATGGGTAGTGTATTTAATTAATATTATTCTTGTCCTCATTTCTTACAGTTGCCCGCCTTAATTAGACAAGAAAACTCGCTGGAGAGCAAACAGTCCATCAGTCACTCTGCTCATCGTGGATTAACTGTATTTGCAGAGTAGCTCACGGACATAGCAGCAGTTGATGGCAGGAGGGGTAGATAAATAACAACAACTAAATGATTCCTTGTACCTCTAGGTTCTGTCAAACTGGTGTGCACCGAGTGAGCCATGAGGCAGAAGTTCCTTCCCCCCTCCCCTCCAAAAAAATAAACGGAAATAGGAAATATTACCTTCGGGATTCAGTGAACACATGCTCTGCTGCCCTGAGGGAAGACGCTTAACCGGTAGGCGGTGTTGCACCCTGATGATATTCCCTTTCCAGTCCAACGCTGCCTAGTTACCGGGGAGTGTCTGTGCACTGATTAGAAAGTTTACATCGGGCTCATCCGCATCAGTCACACTTCATAGTAAACCTTATTTCGGTCGCAAGGGGTTCGGATTTCACTGGATGCAGCGACATGGGAGCCTGGCACGCGGTCCTGTTGAGTAAAGCAACCCCACCGCCACTCCCCCAGGCCCCGAGGCCGTCTAGGGTGTAAGGGTGGGGCTACTTACGCCTTACACCGCCATTGCACCGTGCCTCTCGATGTCGTGAGCTGAGGTTGTGTATTAAAGCCACTTTACAGGGAGAGGGGACACATCTCAATGTACGTTACCCAACCCCTTGACATTTATCTGAGCAGTCTGGAACATCTCAACCGCAGAAGTCCCCCCCCCTTCAGATGTTAAGGGGGGCGGGAGGGAGGAGGAAAAAGGAGAGGAAAAAGGCAGCAGTTGGGCACATTTCATATCCAAGCAATACGGAAAGGTCATGCGTGGTGTTGGATGTAATGGACCGGGGATAATCAGCCCCATCTCTCCGGCTGGATGTGCCAGCACAGCTGCGAGGAGGCTAGTGCGCTAGCTGGATAAACTGTCACTGCCAACATGCGCCGCTAGTGCTTGCAGCGGAATAATCTGTCTGCCCCGCGACATTAGTAGCAGGATTAGACCAGACTGCCCACATGCAATTATATTGACTCGTATCGAGCACGTTTCCTGTCCTACTTTTAGCCGAGATGATAGTCGAGTAGGACCGTCGAATGCAATGTTTGATTTAAAGAAAGACTACGACAAAAGCACTCAATGATGTATACTTGGGCTGAGCTGTGATCAAACATGTACCCAGAATGAAGTTTAGGTCGCTCAATTCAATTTTATTTGTATAGCCCTTAATCACCATAACAGTCTCAAAGGGCTTAACAGGCCAATTATTTATGATTCCTTAGGTCATGCCCCTTTGACAACATGGCTTAAGACCCCTGAACTGACTTAATCTTCAAAAGTAATCTGTGGGGCAATTTAAAGGATGGTTTTGTTTTCCTTGATTGATACAGCCATTACTGCGGTACTGACTGGAGGAAGCAAACTGTCTCGCCGGTCTCGTCTAACTTGGCTCTTTTCTTCTTTGTCATTAAGTCACGTGAACGTCCCATCTGTCTTCTCTTGTGCTCCCTTTGTCCTTCTGCTCCTCTCCATAGTGGCCACCTGTTTGGGTCTCTCCCTGGGTAGTTGGAGAGAATAGAAGACAGCTAGCCAGAAATAGTAGAGTGGCACTAGCCGGAAATCAGTGAGGTACCCTTCAATCGGTGCAGATCACTCATCGCCCCAGTCTGGAGAAGATCTCACAACTCGTACATGAAATAAAACTGTGTTGCAAGTTTACTCTTTTCCAGGCTGTGTTTAATTTCAGACCCCCCTTTGTTAGTGCTAAGGAATGTGCTTGTAATGCCAGCTCGGAGTATATCACAAATTTAATTAAAGGGTTAAGCACGGTGCTGTTGAAGACGCGGGATTGGGTGACGAGTGTTTACATCACTCCTGAAGTGTCATTCAAAACTTTAATGCATTTTCCGCTCCACTTAAAAAAGCCTGTGTGCAACGGAGACGGGACATCCGTGGGAACACCTGTGGCTTTAACCAATTTAAAAAAGTAAACATCTCCTGGAGTGTACACTAGCCTGGTCCTTTTCACTTAATATTCAGGCGTAGGATCCAATCCTGCTCCAGCGCGACTGCTGCCTATTTTATAAAGACTCAAACATTTGTGGTGGATATATTACTAAGTGGAAATGGTAAAAGGTGCAAGGCCTCCTTCGGGATTCCTTACTCATCAATGGCATGCAGAACACAGTGATATACATGGAGGAAAATTAGGTCATGTGTTCTCAATGTTAACAATGAACAAAAATACAGCCATGGCTGCATTTTGTTCAATGTTAACGTTGAGAATGTTGCAGCAGTTTTGCCACTCTATCCACAAAAACATGACCTAATTTACCTCGTATAAATGAATTGGGATTCAGTTCAGCGCATTTAAAATGACTGCACTCTAACTACCAGATTGGGTAGAATTATGAAACACTTACAACGTACAACAATTTTTAATGTGCCTTTAATTGCCTTCAAGGGTTTATTTGGATTGAGCTTGCAATCTTGCAAGATTGGAATTGCAGATGTATATATAAACCAATTATTATTCCATATATTATTAAATCAACGATTAGGGTTAGGAGAAAAACTAACTTCACTGGTCATCCAATTGATAATGAATATAGCAAACTAAGAAAATCTTGAAGGGCATTGTCAAAATGCCTGCATACTCATGTGCTTTACTTGAGTGCATTCCACTATAGCTGCCACAACCACACCTCGTGAGACTAATTAATAACTTACTGAGCCACAAACTCCCAGGATCCCAAATGCACTTCACATTCACCTAAATGATCTGCCTTTGTTCCTTCATATTCAAATCAAATCCAGACTAATTTCAGCCAACAAAAACTCGTTGCTGCCTCCTCCCACCTCTCCATGGTTCAGCCGGTACCCATTTAATATGATGGACCCCATTATCCTGAGTCACCCTCTCGAATCATTTGTTCCCCCACCGTTGTGCTGTTTACTCCATATGGATGCATATGATGATAGTCACGCACGCACGCACGCACGCACGCACGCACGCACACGCTCACACTAGGACCAGAGGTGAGGAGAACAAGGAACTGAGATTCTCTCGCCCTTCTCACTTTAGCAATTAGGCCTTCACTTGCACTACTAGAGAGCACAAACACACATTGACCAGATGAACTAGTATATTCCATCCATTGCAGCCCTTATGGTCTGCCGGTGGAGGACCGAGGATGCTTCAAAGCTTACACTCAAACACACACCAGCACAAACTGAACCAACTGGGTGATTTAATAAGATCCTTGAGTGTTTCTGTTTTTCAGGGAGAAGGGTGGACTCAAAAACAGAAAGCTGCACTGAATCGAGAGCGGGGGGGGGGGGGGGGAGTCAAACAGGGCTTTGAGTCCTCGTAAGCCAGTCGGGAGGTGAGCAGCTCCGGGCGGGCAGGCAAACGTTCAGTGTTGGTTTCCTTCTGAACGCACACTTGGCTCGAACAGGCTCCTATCGTTAAAACACAACGCCAAACACCAACGCCCTCTCTACTCCCGTACATACCAAACGCAGTATTCCATTCTCATTCCCCACATCTGCCGAGCTATCGTCCCCACTCTCATTACTAGAACCCTGGCAAGCAAACACACAAGCCTGTCGCGCTACACCTATGTGGCTCCATTAATCCACCTCGCTGGCTTCCAGGTGGAGTAATGCAAACAAATAGGTGGAGCGGGGGCAGCCAGGTAGAGGGACTGCGGCGGAGGCCGCGATGAAGATGGCTTTCCCGGGCTCCTCCAGACACAGCATGATGATGAAAATGTCAAAAGCCGGTTTTCTAGAGTTTGAAGTTAATGATGCAGGCAGATGGTGCTCCAAGCTGCCAGGAGATCTCCCTGAGAGTGTGTGTGGTGACGGCTGGTTTAACCTGCCTACGCTGATCTCTCAATGCGCAACAGGTGTGCAGCCTCACCTAGCGCCACAGTCCCAGCAGTCTGAATCGACTCTTTAGGACATCTGTACTCGCTGCACAGACGACGTCTGCATTGTTTTGTGGTAATTCTTCCCGAAACTGCTTTCTCAACGTCCTGGTTCCATTCTCATGAGTTCTTCCACAGAGCCTCTGGCTCCTATTGGCTCAGTGCTCCTCCCCCCGGCTAAAGAGTTGCTCTTTCACGCTCCGGTCCTATCTGGAGTCACACCTCGAGGGATGGGTTCATGCAGAACTTCCTTCCCCAACCCTTCACTCCTGGGTTTGACCGGGCATGGAATAGGGAATGTGGTTGTTGGGGTTGAACCCATAGAACATTGCAATTAGGGGTTGAGTTAAAAAAAGGATGCGTTACAAATGTAAAGTCAGAAAGAGAGCGTGATTCGAGCATACAGGGAAAAGGAGAGAATAGCAACAGTCTGGAGCTGAAGAGCAGACAGAGATAGATCACTCCTGTTGGTGGCAGACATAGCGACAGAGGAGCAGAGGCTCTTTGTTGTTTCTGTCTGTACACGATGTGACTAAACGGTTACCGGAAAACGGCGCTGATTTTCCAACAATAATCAATGACCGCGTCCGGAGTCTGTGCGTCTGGAGACGCGCGGAGGGCGCGTCTTTTTGCGAGCACCGTGAACCACTCAGCGTCAACAAGTCACACAAATCCCCGACAGCTTTCCGTTTGTTGTGGAAATTGATTTATACTCTTGCCATATTCAGCTTTTTGGGAATATAGTGCAAATGTATGGCTGATAAGACCATACTGATGATCGCGATTCCACAGGTAGTTGAAGAGCAAAGCAGCTTTAATCTGGGAACTGCGAATCATTTAGTCCGGCGATCAGGAGATTAATTTCAGTTGAATTACATGTGGTTCGGTTGACACACTATACTCTATTATCAGACTGTGATTTAAACCAGGCTTGAAATGATCCCAATGACTTCATGTGTGTTTTGCAAAAGAGTTCCAGGATATATCGTCTTTTATTAACAAGTCAAAGGGACTTAGTGATGAGAATCCTTCCTTTGTTTGTGGGCGTAGAGCCTTTTTGGTTTGCAATTAACAACAATTAAGGGAGATTTATGCCTCGCTCTACAGGGATCAATACGCCTCCATTAGCCCCATAATAAGGGAATGACTCTTTATTGCTTTCTTAAAGTTTAAACTCATGGTCATAACGCTGTCATAACATTGTATACATTTCAAACCTCCCCACATCTTCGAACCAATGTGTCTTACCTGATGAAGCATCCTTGGAAAAAGAAGAAAGACAACGCATATAGAATCCTAGTGACCCGTGGGAGCATCTCTGGCTCAGTCTATCCCAGCAGTCCTGTTGAAATAACTCGAGTAATTATCTTAGGAATCAGCAAATCCACTGAGCGGCGTGTGAGACTGGGAAGAGGAAGGCATCGTCTCACTGAGGATCCAAACTTCTCCCCTCCCACTGAGTCCAGGAGGCTGTTCACCACAGCGTCGGTGCGTCCGAGTGGCTCCTGGAGGCAACTTTTGGCTGGGTAGTTTAATCTTTATTTTTTATATATCAAACTCGGTGTTTCTATGTCCAGGTTTTTTGTTTTCAACGAAAATCAGGTCGCTTTGAAGATTTGATATCGGGAAGATTTAAAGAAGCAGTAACCGTGCCGTGAGCTGCCTTCCACTCGGCGCGTAATTGGCTTCTTGTGGGAGGTGGCCGGTGGGGGGTAGGAGGGGTGGCCGGGGGTAAATGGGCTGTGCCGCGAGATGTCACGGGTTAGATGGTGAGAAAATGAGTTTCGATAATTCGCTCACCCATAGATTTAATTTCCGCTCCGTTGGACACACTCTCACAAGGTGGAGTTGTACTGGGAATAACAACATAACACGTCATGAAAAAAAAAAAATACAAAATCATCTTTAAACAAATTGCATTGCATTGATATTGTGTCAGTGCAATGTGAGCTTATTTAAAATCAATATATTTTCCATAAAAGTAGGTGTTTGTGTTCCCAGCAGTATAACTCCTTTTTATAATTTCATAAAGAGTGAATCAGTGTTCAACATTGGAGCACATGGGTTTCTGTTTCGCCCTGAATGTTCTGACGGTCTGCAGTGTTAACCAGTTCTATGATGGGCTCGGAAAATGGAAAATCAAGGTGTTGGCCACTGCTTCATGAACAGATAAGATGCTGCTTGTTTTGCGTGGGTGACAGGGTTAGTTGGGGGCTGATGTGTAGATCGACACAGCAGATTATCGCTTCCTCCGAATTGTGATCTCCCTGTCCAGTCGTGAAGATGGATTAGTTCTCTTTAGGAGTGACCGTGATGCAGGAGGTTCTGATTGGTTCCACCCCCTTATCATGTCATTTATCGCTCGTCACATATTAATTATATGCGTCTTTGCAGTATTCCACCTTCTTCCACCTTTATTTTACCTAGAGAGATCCTGGAGGAAGCATCCCCATTTGTATTGGTGAAGAGTGACCAAGTGACATAAAGCAACGTTACAACGCTGAAAAACAATAACAACACATTAATACATTAATACAAATCTGAAAGGAAATACACAAACACATCCGAGTCGTTGAGCTGTTCCAGCCCTACGTTCCTCCGTCCACTTCCCCCCCTCCCCGCTTTACCTCCCCCTCAGCCCCCACACTCCCAGCGGCCTTGCCTGTTCGTCCTCAGGCAAACAGAGAAAACAAAGCAGACGGGAAGAGGGAAATAAACAGACAAAATACAAGGGAAAGTCTGAGGAAGGAGGTAGAGGAAGGAGTGATGGCTGTAGGGGTGAGGACGGGGTAGGAGCAGGGGAAGGACGACGGGGGAAGGGGTGTGGAAGACGTTATTGTCGGCAGCAGCAGTTATCGAGCACGGAGCTGACGCCGTCGTTTCCTACCCCGAGGGCGGGGCAGCTGCTCGCACGCCGACGCGGATGGGCTGCCGACATCTGGGGCGGACGAGATATCCGTCACCCGTCGGAGAGGTGGTGGGGGTGGTGGGGGGGATGGGGGTGGTGGGGGGGTGGTGGTGGTGGTGGGTGCTGCGGGTGGGGTGGGGAACGCAGCAGGGCGTGTGGGGTGTTGGTGTGGGTTGGGTGGGGGACGCAGCAGTACAGAGACCAAATATAGACGTACTTTAATGCCACATGATGTCCATTCACGTGTTGGCTGTCATGTGAAGGTTTGTCACCATTTCTATGGGGCTGAGACTTTTGCTATAAGCCTTTGCGTCCTGACGCTGTAATGACACGGTTAAAACAATCAAATCAACTCCCTAAACTCCCTACTCGCTGCAGAAACCTTAAACGATTGTCGGCAATTATGTTCAACGTGAAGGGTATACTTGTCTAAGTACTTTAACAAGGGAATACAAGCCGTGCCACTCACTGTGTTGGAATGACAGCCAACAGGGAAGGGCAAAGGAGGGTGGGGGTGTGTAAAATGCCAGCACTGTTACCTAATCCTCTGCCCCTTCACCTCCTACACTCCCGTGATACCCGGCTCTGTGGGTTAATGTCTCGGTTGTCTTCAAAAGGTCACATCCCTGCTGCGGCCATCATTCTCAACCTGTCTTTCAACACCGTCCTTATGCATCCCCACACTGGGCTCAAAACGTCCTCTCTCCGCCCCTTAACATCGAAGTACATGTTATACTGTACACTAAACCACACCGTGGCGTTTGGTTTGAGGTTCGGTGTCGGACTATTTGAACCGTTGATGAAATGATCAAGTTAATTCATCAGTGAAGCTGGATAGGGAAAGGGGTTGTTAAAAGGCTATTAATACCCTGTGAATGGCTTTGGGGCGTCGCCAAGGGTAATATTTAGCCATTGGACACCTCTTCAAGAGAAAGGGGTCCTTGCATCGGCTCCTTCAAGGAGACTAGTGTCCCAGCAGCCTGACATCCGTTTGTCACATCGTGCCCTCCCTCCTCCCACTCCCTGCCCCTGTTACGGCTGGGTTTGGTGAAGCTAATATCTAATCAACCAGGCACTTTGTGGTGTAAACCCGGGCCCCAATAACATCCCCTGATTCTGTCTGCAGCCTCGGCCCGCTGCCTTCACTCAGCATTTGATCTTCTCTGGGAAGAGTGAACTCTAAAGCCGGATCAACCCCCCTTTAGGAGGCGGCTTCTGGTTCCTCGTTCTCTCCGAACATGTGTGGCTCACCGTCCCGATCTAGTGGCCCCCTCCGGGGGCTGGACCCCTGGCCTGGTGTCCCCTGGGAGCCCCGGCCTCCTTATCCTTGGCAGCAGACTAAATAACCCGGCGCGGGGCTACGGGTCTCGCTGAACACGGCGGCTTTGTGCAGCAGTGCGTGCTGTTTGCGGCCCAGAGCGGCGATTATCCCCCTCTGCTGTTTACTGACACACACACACACACACACGCACCGCACGCACCGCACGCACGCACGCACGCACGCACGCACGCATGCACGCGCACACAGATTGTGTGTCTGATGTCCTCTTTGATCCATTTGGTATACATCATTTGGGGATGTTATTCTTAATGGTAATTGTGAGTATTAATAACCACAGCACATTAAACACTTTACAGTGTTTTGCAGTGTCATAGCTTTTGGTTTCAATTTGAGGTCAGCTGACTTTCACCCTAATATTTGTAAATTATTTTATTACGAATAACAACCGTATTGGGATCTCCTGTAAAGCCTTGAATTTAAATCTATATCTTTATATCTATTTAGAGGGGCAAATTCTTTCCCCATCGCTTCCTTTTAAAAATTCCAAGCATGTAAACCTAAAGCAAATGTCCAACATATAATGATTGTCTATCTTCAACCCAGCTAAAGGTCTCGGAAATCACTCTGTAACCCCCCAAAAAAAGACAGATTTCCAAATCTATTTAAGTAAAGCTATTGAAGGGAATATCTGGCCTTTGGAAGACGCTTCATGCTTGGTCATATCTAACCGCCTCATACATAAATACAGCGCTCAACCCATCTCATTCCTCCAAAACTCATGGCATCTGCTCAATTACATTTCCATCCCAAAACACTTTACTGCAGGCAAACTATTTAGGAAAAAGCCGAAGGGTTGGCCAATATTCCTTGTACGGTTGTACCTCATGTGGTGGGATGGGTGTTGACACCCATGATGCAATGGGGCAGTGGTATTGACACACAAAAACACAAATGCACTAGAAAAGCTACAAAACAGAGCTGAGGTGCAAATTCCCAGATTCATGACTCGACCTCCTTTGACTGACTTACAATTACTAAGACGTCTCTGTAAACTCAGTGGCAGCGTGATTCCTCCATTAAGACACATCAAGACCTCTCAGATTGAGGATGAAATCTGAGGACCTAGAACCGGCGACTGACACTTCAGTCTTGTCACGACATGAGTTAGTGTGTGTGTGTGTGTGTGTGTGTGTGTGTGTGTAATATACCCCCCCCCCCCCCCCCCCCCAGCCCTGTTGCATCCCCTGTGTCATAAGAAAGGTACGGTTAACGGTTGCCTGGTGGCTCAAACAGCCAACCCGTATAACCCAGTATGCTGGTCCAATTCCGGCCCGAGGTCCTATGCGCCACATGGCATTCCCTCCGACCAACTTCTGTGACCCCTCTCCTCATGAAAGCCCATAAAACAAATATAAAGGGACCGTTGACGAGCCGAAGCTCTCAAACAGGGCATGAGGGACTGCAGCGTAAATAGATTGTGGGGTTCAAACGGGCAAAGGGATCAAACGTGTAGCCTCGTTCCAAACAGTCACTGCACACGGTCAGATACACTGCTGAGCTAAGGTCACAAAGGCTCGTGTATTGCAGAATTGTGTATTGGGATGTTGGTTTGTTTTCTTTTGGCTTTTGATCCAGGGTGTGGATCACCCTTGGATTTCTTAAAAAGACTGTTTTGCTCACACTGTTTTTTAGCTTTCACAAATGCACCAAATATTGTTGAACGGTAAAGTAGACCTAAAGGCAGTGGCCTGGGTGTTTATACTGGGCATGATGTGTAGAAGTGAAAATTTGTTCAGGCTTTGACCCAAAGAGCAACTTTCAACTCCTTCGTTCAATCAGGTAAAGGCTGTCTCTAGAAGCTTTTTCACACTGTCCTCCTCAGTCATTCCCAGGTAGAAGAAGAGAGAAGTTTTTCCTTGTCCCTGATCAACATAACTTTTTTATATCCACCAGCGGGTGTAGAATGATTAATCTGGGTTTAATCCCTGTGTCTTCATCTCTTTACCCTACGGACGGGTTAATTCGGTTCTGCTTCGGTAGCAAATGGTAACCTGAACTATCGTAAACTAACTGCTGTTGTTGGGATAAAGTTGCATTTGTTGAGTCATTTCTCCCAGTGGCTTTATATAATGTTAGTTTACACTTTCAATTATAAAACCTGACACAAATCCATTCACACACACACACACACACACACACACACACACACACACACACACACACACACACACACACACACACACACACACACACACACACACACACACACACACACACACACACACACACACACAGCTTACCTGCTGTTATCCATCAATTGTGTGAAATGATTTCCACATTCCACACACAATGTTGAAGACAATGTTGAAGATTTTAATAGCTTTTCTTGTTTTATATGATAAGGTTTGCTTGCTTTCAAATTGTAAGAACTGTCAAATAAACCTCCAAATCATGCAACTTGGGCATAAGGGTGATTCGCATGAATACGTATCTTAAACCTATTTTTCATACTTCCTATCCGAAATTTCTAATTCTTTCTTTTTTTTTCAAGTAAAATTTAAAATATCAACAATCAGCAATCACTTGACTCAAGACACAAAGATGTTTCTTGTACTGTATTTGTATCCCAGCCCTGTCCCTCCAAGGGCTAGTTACCAGAAGAAGCTGATGATAGTTACCTGGTGGACTTTTGTATGGTGCTCTGGGCAAATGGGGGAAAAAAAGATTCAAGGTAATGTGAAAATATGTTAAGCACTGTATAAACCAACGGGGGCAGTGAAGGGTCAAGAAATACCCTCTGGTCATAGTTCTGCTCCATATTCCCAGATGAAGGCTTCCACCACCTAGGAAACACAGATCTTTGCATGTTTCTCAATGTTTTGTGGCGCATCTTCTTGTGGGCATCCTTTAGTTGTTGATTTATTTTAGTTTTTGCGTCGATCAGTTTCAATATTTAATCCAAGATGCCTTGAACTCTAAATTAATGTAATCTCCAAGATATGAATCATAACCCGTGGACACTGATGAATTTTATTTGGGAGAACTATCAGCTTCTGTGATGCATAGGGATTTATTTTCATTATTTTCTATCTATCATGACGATTAACTTGATATTCTAGTTCTTAATCACCTAATGACCTTAGCTTGTACTTTTGAACATACGTCGCTGTAGGTTTTTAACTGGAGAGCGTGAGAGAACGTGACACCAAAACAATGACGTGATATTCAACCAACTTATTTCACAATCAAATACGAGTTGGGAAGAGCCAGTCTTGTATCTGACAGAGGCAGAAGAAGCCGTCTTGTCCGAGACACGGGCCTCTCATGTCGGAACATTAATAACCCTCCCACTTGGTCATGTAAAGTGGCCCAGAAAAGGCCCCTCCAAGGTCCGGAATTGGTTTGGGTGCATTCACTTAAGGCAGGAGTGGCTCACACTGAAGCATGGAGATGTACGAGAGGAGCCGCTCTGTAACGCTCTCCTTAAGCAAGAGGGACTTGCAGATGGCAAGAGGGCGTTTGGTGTAAAAACACTTTTATTTGTGTAAGTTTAAATTATTCATCACATTGTATACTCCCGTGTATAGCACAATGTTATTAAACATCTGTTTGGGCCCATGCATTGCAAAGAGTTTGCATGGAAGAAAATCAATGAGTCCAGACGACACAAATTAAGTAAATTGCAGCCGGTGACCGGGCGGCTGATTGGTCCTCCCGCCGTCTCGGTCCTTGATCATTCGTCGGTTCACTGGCTTCCTCACAATTGTGATTGATGCATTGTAATTGGAAGTCAATTACACGATGATATGTTGTTGTTTTTCTAAATGAAAGCCTAATTATTTGAAATTGTAGAGAAACCAATGTAGAAAATGAAACGCCATGAAGGATTTGTGAAAGGCTGATTAATTATTCTGTGTGGGGGCATCCAGGGTTACCACCGACGTTATATAAACGCTTCGCAAGCACAGAGGGAAGGGAACCCAACTGACTCCACGCTAGCATTGAGGCTTTTCTCATTGCGTTGCCTTCTGTTTAATTGTTTTGTTGGTCTCCTCTCGATGACCTCATCGCCTCCGCAGATCTTTTGCTAGCGTGCGTCCAGGCGGAATCAGAAGCAGAAGGATAATACATCTCTGAGCAACAGACAAACCACAACAAACCCTGCCTGTTATGAGTCTGAGGAACAAAAGCCATCATGGGCAGACCCTGGTTTGATGAAACGAAATCGGGGCGTGTTCCACAACGCTCCTATTCAGAATGTGCCTACATGGTAACACAGGAGATAACAGCTCATCATCTGAGGTTGTGGATGATTCTGCATGAGGGGTTACCTTCCCTTCACATGGTTCTCTCGCTCCCTCTTGCTGTTCTTTATCGGAGTATACCGTTGGAGAACGGCAGGTTATGAAGTCATCTACCCTCGTTTTTTACAGATAACAGAGGGACGGGTGATGTGAAAGTTATGTTTGCAAATCCTGTTTGGTCAACAGAACAGAGGAGACGTTGAGGCGTTTTGGTTTCAGCTTTCCCGCTGCGGACGTAGCGAGGATCACTTCCAACATGCCGTCGGTCGGATGCAGACTTTGACAGCGTCTTGACGAGAGTTTGTCATTCTGTAACGGGGGCGTTGTCCACCTGCTTCCTCTTCGTGAGTAAAGCCCCTCACAGGAGGTGAGAGGAGCCGGTTAAAATTACACAAGTTTATTTTTAAGGGTGGCAGTTATGAGGTTTGGGATATGAATCTTCTGAGACTCTCGCACGGAGGGCTGGGAAGATCGGGGTGTTATAAAGACGAGATGAAGGCGCATGAGGCAGACGAGGACAGCGTGTTTAAATTAGTATCGGGCTCGGCCCAGGAACTCTTGGTCGGCTATAAGAATACTAACCTTTCTGGGAGACATTAGAAGCAGGCTCTTTCCTTGCCACGTAATGCCCGGCTCTCACGAACTGCAAGGTAATACTAATGTGTGTGAACAGCAGGTTTAGCGGAGGCAAGTGGAAGTCAGAAGGAGGGCGTGGGCTGTGGGGGTAACCAGCACTGCTAATTGCAACTCTCTCCCTTCATACAACACTGAGTCGCTGAGTTCCATTTGAATAATTCAGCAGCAATACTAGTTTATTTTGTAAAAACAAAATACATCCAGAGAGAGACGGTGAGTGAGAGTGAAGATAATTCTTAGAAAAAGAGCATCAAGCCAAGTTATTGGATGTTGTCACGGACCTTAGACATTAATTGTAATAAATTTGTTTTAAATCTATAACGTATGAAATTGAATGTAGTTCATCGTCGGGGTGCCAAGATGCAGATTCAATGTCACAAATCACAAAAATGGGTTTTTGCCTGAAAAGGAATGTGATTCACGATGGAGTTATCTTCTGATGTGTAATGTGTTCATTGAACTTTTGCAAAGAGTTTCCAAAGCAATGCTCATTTTTGTATATGAAGCATTCTTATCACAAAGTCTATATGCGTCAACTTTCGGGGCAGGCAGCGTCTCCTTTGTGGAACTCAACATCCCCTCAGACGGAAGCATAGAGGAGGGAAAACGTTTCGGTGCCAACTCATCTGTATTTCTGATTTTTTTCCGACTGAATTTCTGTGGTCTAATAAGATTTGGCAGAGCTTATTGTACTGCATTTGCTTTGTAACTAACGGTTTTGTGATAATGAACAATGACAGCTGCCTGCCTGTTCTGCCAGTTTGCGACTTCCTTCTCCTGACAATCCCTTAATCATCATCCTCATCACCTCCGCTACGATCGCATTTGTCCCGCGCAAAAAATTCCTGACAACGGTTTCCAGACCTCAAAGCCTGAGGTAAATGAAATGAAAGCCGTGCACACCGATTCATCTTGGCTTATTCAAGAAAAAAGCACTTTAAAAGGTTTGAAGCAATGCAACGGCTGTTTCTTAACGGGGGCAGGGGACGGGCCAGTGGTCAGGGTTTGTGAACCCCAGACAAAAGGCACAGGGTTCGTTCTCAGTGACTGCAGGATTGGTCCTCCTAACCAATCCTGGTGCTGCAAACTTTATGGTCCTGTATTTATGTTCCCTGAGAGTTGTTTTGGATAAAGTTGTCGGCTAAGCGACACGCTGCAGCCGGGGCTACTGCTCGTCTCCACCTGCGCTTCTCCCAGCTTGTTTGCACTCGTCTCCTGGCAGCTCCCGTTCAGACTGTGTCCTTCCGAGACACCGGAGGGACCTCCTTTTTCCCGGGAAGCTGACATTCAAACCCAGACACTGGCTGCGCTCTCTGGGGTCGAAGCACAAAGAAGACACATTAATGCAGGGGGGCTGAATATCAGCCAGCCGCCACGGTCTGGCCCGCAGCCCCCCTGCGGAGATCTCGCGTTGAGACCCTAGAGCTCAGAGACCACAGACTCCTACTTTATTTCTCTCTCTCTCTCTCTCTCTCTCTCTCTCTCTCTCTCTCTCTCTCTCTCTCTCTCTCTTTTTTTCTTTTTTTCCTCTGTGTGTGTCTCCCGCTCTCTCTCGTGTCTAGACGAAGGCCTGCCATATTCCTCTCACTTCTTGTCTGTCGAAGCGAAGTAAAGGCTTGTTATAAGAAGCCATATTTCTGCATGTTTTCAAATCGTGTCCTCCATGCCTCTGTAAAGTAGATTTCGGCCCCAGCCGGTGCATCATAGTATTCATTATGAAGACGATAAGTGAATTCTTATTATTGCAAACACTTGGTTTTATGGAGAAGATAATGCACCAGAGACACACAGTACAGTACACAAACGCTGATTGCAGAAATTAATAATCTCTGCCTTGAGGTTGGACTAATTGCGTAACACAATCCTTTTTTTATAAGTGGTCGACTGCATTCGTTGGGACAGGAGCCACCACACCAGGTCGGATCACTAGGGCAAACGTTTGCAAGCACTACTTGGCAGAGGATGACCTCGCAAAGACTATTTTCAGCACTGTCTGGCGGTGGGACATTTCAGTCTCAGCGAGATCAGAGCTGACCGCTGAAACACGAGCCCAGGCCTTCCCCTCCATGCTGGTGCATACTCCAGCCCTGCATGGCCTCTCTCTTCAGCTCCCTGCCCCGTGACTCCTGCGGCTTCCCCCCCCCCTCCACCCCATAATGAATACAAACTGCAGCGCGCGATTGAATAAAACAGAAGCAAACCAAAGGAAAATCCAATAAGGAAAATAAATGGAGCTTTTCTCCAAGGCCAAGCAAGTGTATCTAATCCCTTAATTAGACCGAATGGCCACGTCGTGGTCTTACTTTAGCAGACGAACAAATGGAGGACGCGCCCATTGGCTGCTGCCTGGAGCTGCGTTTGTACGAGTGTGTGAGTGTTTGCCAGTGAATGTTTGCTTGTGTGTGCTTGTACATGCATGCCTGAATGTGTGTACATTGTTTGTTTATCCTTGCATGCTGTTAAAAGCTAAAAGATTCTTTGAACATTAATTTGCCCTTTGGGTTGATTACTTATTAAGTATATAAATTGCATGTCACTCATATATTAGAATAATAGTAGAAATAATAATTGAAAAAACAAATAATCATTAATAATTATAATAATGATGTTTGTTGATCCATCCCTTGATTTATTCCTCCCAGAAGCGAACTCTTACCGAAACATATCAATGTTCCAGCTTTGGGTTTATTCCGGGCACAGGACGGTCTGTACATCATGACCTTGTGGAGTAAATCATCAGAGGCAAACTTCTACCCAAGCATTCAAATAGTGAGCAGCATAATCACCAGCACACACTGAGGCAGAGAAACCGCAGGGGCTGGGACCCAGCCAGGGTGTGTGTGTGGGACATATTGGGTGTGCTGGGGATTTGGGTGCGTAGCTGTGGTGTGTGTGTGAGTGTGTAGGGGAAGCGGGTGTGTAGAGAGGTGTGTGTGTAGGGGAGTTGGGTGGGCTATCGGCGTCCAGTCGTACGGTACGAGCCGCGCTGCCGGTGCTCCCACTCCCTCCTCCACTCGTCCGTGACACACAGCGGTTCAGCCTCGCTCTGCGCTGAACAGGATATTGGTGCGGGTGAGGGTGTGGGATCGCATCAATAAATATGGTTAACGGGGAGCGGGGGGAGACGCGCGTTGTCCGACTCAAATATTGACAGTGCACCGCGGCTCGGAGGTGGTCGATTGGCGTGCAAAATGTGGAATGATAACAATGGTGGCATGTAGGTAATTTGTCTCTGGGGGTGGAGGTGGAGGTGGAGGAGGAGGAGGAGGAGGAGAGGAACATATTGAAACAATAACTACACAAACACGCCTGATGTCTCCCCGAGCCGCCGTTTCACCCATAATGCTCTGCCTCCCTGTCGCTATGGCAACCATCGGTTTTTTTTTGAAGCCACCCCCACGGCGAGCACAACGCACGCACGCACACACACACACACACACACACACACACACACACACACACACACACACACACACACACACACACACACACACACACACACACACACACACACACACACACACACACACACACACACACACACACACACACACACACACACCAACCACACACACACATTTACACAGCTTTTTTTGCCCTCTAGGTTACGGGGTGATTCGGGGATTGTAGTGTTGAACTACGGGAGCTCTGCAAAAAATTATTACATCATTTTTCAACTATCACAATACGCTCTTCAAAAAAAGCCGTACTCTTTCAAATTAGCATTTCCCCCTCCGAGATAGGTTCTGACATTCCCTCCTGGGACTCCTGGGACGTGGGGTTTAACAGCTGCTTCTGAGGGTCCTCGCCCGCCTTTATTAAAGCGAGGCTCAGCCGAGCTGCGCTGGTGTTCTCCAATGACTGTGTTGTGCACGGCGTGTTGCTCCAGGAATCCCAGATGGGATCATCTCCGGATTTATAGGACGGGAGGATTAAAGAGCCAAGTGTGTGTGTGTGTGTGTGTGTGTGTGTGTGTGTGTGTGTGTGTGTGTGTGTGTGTGTGTGTGTGTGTGTGTGTGTGTGTGTGTGTGTGTGTGTGTGTGTGTGTGTGTGTGTGTGTGTGCCGGGGGGGTTAAGGGCAGCACAAGGTGTAATGGTATAGAGTTATTTCTCATCCCAGGCGTCAAACTGGGAACCGTGGAGGGAGGACCGCTGAGGAGGGGCGGGCCGTGAAGACCCGGAGAAGAAACATCCCCCCCCCCTCCGGGCCTGGGTCGTAAACAAGGTCACGTCACCCCGGCCACCACCACTCCCCTCAAAGAGACGTAGCGAGTGGTGTTGGTGGAGGAAGAGGCGGAGGATATCACTAACGTCGGGTCGGTGTTTGCACTGCGAGTTGATCGCGATTTAACGCCGACGCGAGGAAAGTGGAAAGACGGCGTAGAAAATTATGGACTGGATTTTATCCTTGTTTCACTTGGGGAGAAAAACAATATATTTTCAGCTGTTTTCAGGCTGGGCTGGTACTTGAATATCCATCTTTCGTTCTGATGTACCACGTGTATTGATTCCCTCTGGTTTGAATAAACCTTGTCTTGGTCAATAGGGATGCAATGCATCAAAGGCTGTGAGGATTTAACGCTCGGTACTCACTGTACTTACTGTAGCTGGATATATTTGTGGTCGGTCTGTTTGTGTATACTGCACATGCTAGCTCCTTCAGTCTTGTGCCATTAATCTATAATGCTTTACAGTGTCTCAGACACACATACAAAGACACACACACACACACACACACACACACACACACACACACACACACACACACACACACACACACACACACAGATGCCAAGACACACACACACACACACAGATGCCAAGACACACGCGCCCACACATAGATACAAAGACACACACAGATACAAAGACACACACACACACACACACACACACACACACACACACACACACAGTGTTGGGGTGCTGTCGGACTCCGAGCCCCACCGAGCGGCAGCCTGTGCTCAGCCGCGGCAGAGGTGTTGGCCTGTGGAAGGACGGCGGTGCTCATTCATCATCCGCCACCATCGACATCCCATGACGATAAAGAAAATCGATGCACAATCAAAGGTTGGGAGAAACGACAGGAAAGAATGGAACTGGGTCATTATGATTGCATTGTATGTTCATGCGGAAGTCACGTGAAAACCAATCATTTATGTATTGTCAATGAAGAACCAAGCTTGAAAATCTGTTTCAGATCATAAGAGTGACATAACCTCCATGTACACATTGAAGTTGACAATTCATAAGAATCGGTATAAACATCACTGGAAATGATAAACAATAAGGGTTCATATTAAATAAACATTAATGAATCAGTAATAAGCATTATTATATAGCATTAGCATAGGATTGGGGCTATTGGTTAAGGGTTAAGGCTAAATTATTACTATGCCATTGTTAAACTGTTAATCAAGTCCCTATCGCTGAATGAGGTGTCATGGTATTGATTGATCCTGTGTTCCACTGATGCGATCCCTTACGTTTGCAGTATGAAGAATGCTCTGAACGTTGTTGGTTAAACCGTTTGGATCAATTGGAACAATTACCGCTAAGAGCAGGAGGTGTCCCCAATGTGAACGTAACAGAAATCTTTGGGGATTGCCACTTTAATTCTTACAACTGCGTTGACCAAGGTAATTAGGGGTAAATTCTTGTACACTTATATTATAGTGTCACATCACTATGCCTTCTTACTGATCATCTTCTGCACTCAAACAAATGGACCGACCTCATCATTCACCTCCTGCTTCCCTCCACGCTACTCTGGACTGGTTTGAGTTTCTTCACCCAGTTAATGACCTCTCTGTTGACTGTGCACCTTTTGATTTGTTTTATACAGTCAACCACTGATGGACTTTGTTTCATTCTTTCCTATTTGGAATCTCATTGGTGCAAACATACACTCCCTGATGGTCCAAAAGGAAATGGTATTTAAGGTGCAGGGTAGCTGATATCCACTGGGTGGGGACGGCATGAAGGCCTTCGATTAGAACGGATCACCTTTTGGTAAGCCTTCGATCCCACCACTGTACATACATTACATTACTTTGAGCAGGTTAAGAAGTTAACCATAACCTTGAGCTGTTTAAGAAGTTAGCCATGACCTAGAGCTGTTTAAGAATCTAACCATGACCTTGAGGAGGTTAAGAGGTTAACCATGACCTTGAGGAGGTTAAGAGGTTAACCCTGACCTTGAGCTGTTTAAGAAGTTTACCATAACCTTGAACTGTTTAAGAATCTAACCATGACCTTGAGGAGGTTAAGAGGTTAACTATGATCTTGAGCTGTTTAAGAAGTTTACCTTGACCTTGAGCGGGTTCAGAAGCTAAGTGGCCTGCACGTGGCGGGCCGTCTGTCCAGGCCGTCCACGTCCTGTCACACTAGATCCGCGTTCTGGTAAGGATTGCACGCTTGCTTAATTTGGTTTTGTAGGCGCAAAATGTCATCCTTTCAAGAATTTTAATGAGGGATCGAATACAAGGACGCTTTGCTCATCCAATATTCAGAAACCTCTCGACGTAAACAACCCAAAACGGGTTCAAAATGGCTGCACGGCGGGCCAATTAAAACTTTAAAGTTGAATGGAGGAACTGCTGCGTCTCCAAAAGCACAGCTCCACTCGTACAGCTCTCCACAACAAAGCCCTCACATCATAGGGTTCATCTTTAAACCACAATAATACCCCCAAAACTAATGGCCTTCATATGCCCCTGCCTGGTCTATAGATGGACAATTTGTGGTTTCAAAAAGAAAGGCCCTCGGTAATAGCGGGTGATGTTTCCTCTTCTTAATGAAGAGTAAACCCGTCTCTTCTGCCCGAGCCGGCGTCCAGGGATCTCCTCAGCGTGCCTCACTGCTGGGCGACCGGGTCCGTCCGTGATGGACCCGGGGCTCGGTATTTAAACGGAGGACAGACAGTGATGGATGGCTGCGCCTGGAACCATTGGCTGAGTGGGGAGCAGGCCCCCAGGCCCTCGCTCCTCTGAGGCAGGGGAAGCTCAGGTCAGGAGTGAAGCGAGGGTCTAGAATGGAGGGTAAAGGTCAGGTGGGTTACCCTCCCAGGAAGTGGTCAGCTTTGGTGTGGCGGTGGGGATGGACGTCATCCTTGAAAGGTGAAAGCAGAGGTGTGTGTGTGTGTGTGTGTGGAAGGAAGGAAGGAAGAGTATGCAGTGTGCAAGAGAGAGCTAGCGAGAAGAGATGGGTTTTGGGGTGCTGTTGTCTTTCTGCCACCAAGAAGGTCTTCTTGCATTTGGGTATCCTTCATGGAGAGGCACGTTCCAAAAAAACACTAACAAGCATCATTACATCGGATACTTTATTAAAGAGAACGTCGTCGGCACACAGGTACCGCCTGCTCCAGGGATGCCCTCACCTCTCTGTTAGCACCCCTATATTCCCATCCCCTTTCACCCAACTAAACTTTGAAAATAATTCATTTTGCCGAACTGCCGAGCTATTACAGGGAAAAAAAAATGAAGTGAGACGTTTTCACCAACTGCCAATGAGAAGCTGTCTGAACCCGGGGGTAATTGCCCAGGAAATGTTTCATCAAGTCGTGCACTCGACTTCCCTCGGCACGTTTGCATCTCCTCCTGTTCCCGGAATCGTTCCAGCCATCTCTGGTGGGCCGGGGTGATGGACGACCCCGGGCAGCTGTCTGCGTGGGGAGAACGTTTAATGGCTTTCGCAATCACTTTGACATGCCTGCGGTAAACAGAGGTGTCCTGTCGCCTAGCCCCTCCTCTCCCGGTGAACAACAACAACAACAACAGCAAACACGCAACAGACATATATTTGTACCTTCAGTGGCTTCAGTTCACACGCGACGAGCACACCGTCCTCGTCCTCATTAAACACGTCGCTTCGGTTAGATGGAACGACGGAGAGCCGCGACCTTGGTAAGGCCGCGTGTGGTGACGGACTGGAGTACTTAATGAAATGGAGTTGGAAGGGAGAGAACTCTTGTTCGGTTGGTGAAAGGGAGTACCCACAGGGAGGCCACTGAGTGCTATTGCAACAATGGTACCACGGTGAGAAAAGTGAGCAACATTATTCAAGGTGCATGAGTTAACTGATGTGTGATAAGTTGTTCCTTGGTAAATATTTTGTTTTTGGCCACCCTTGATGTGTTTCGAAGGAGGACTTCGAGGCACGCCGGAGCCCTGAGCAAAGAAACATTTTAGCGATTAATTTAGTTTGTGTCGGTTGAATACACAGAATACAACTCAGAGAGGACTCAACTGTCTGCTATTCTGTTGACTACTTTCAGGCCGAGATGAGGTAAACATGGTACTGGCTGGAAATAAATTAGAAATGTTTTCGTCCAAAACATTGCCTTGGCCACAGGGGTGGTAGGTGTGGGTTTGTACTTGGTGTGTATTAGGTGTACAAATAGTGTGTCTTTCTGTGTGTGGTTTACAAATGGGGAGGTTGGGGGGTTAGAAATCAATGAATACCTTGAAGACAATGATGCAATTGTGACAGCACATATAGATTGGATTTGATACCCTCAAGGTTTCTCCCAAGATGATGTTTTATTTATAATGGTTCTATTGCTCTACTGTTGACACATTATTTATCCCCCCCCTCTGTAACTTCCTTATGGTAAACATGCCTCAAACTAAATCTGAAAACGGATCATGTCGCCGACATATCATTTCCTTACCCAACTTTTGTCACGTTTATTCCAAATCAAAAACCTGTTCTTTCCGGCTCAGTGGGTTTCCCAGGCCCGCGGCGAGCGAATAATGTGACGGCTCTGTATAGCCATTAGGCCTAAACTGTCAACGTATAAATACAATAAATACCGAAAAACAGACACAGAGAATTACGCCTGGTGTCGGATAAGCACTTTTTCTTCGTAACTTTGTCATCTATTTAATAGTAATTTACTTATTTCGGTATATCTATTATTTGGTACCCATTTCACGACCCACCGTGCATGACATCAGACACGGGCGGGGCTCTGCTCGAGATGGTGGGGGCGGTACCCGTGTGTGGGGGGGGGGGGGTGATGAGAGGGAGGGAGGGAGGGAGGGAATGTTTTTTGGATATTGCTTTGTCAGAGAACTCATTTTATATCGTCTTTCATGTTCTACTTCTCAATTGAACAACTAGCGGATAATCTAGGGAGTCAGAGACCACGAGGAGCAGTGCTTCAGTAGTTAACCCTACCGCCCCCTGTGTTGCGTGGGCCTGGCTGGGGGTCATCTGGGCCCATCGCTGGGGCCTGTTCAGGGCCCGTCTTGGCAGCCTGCGGTCCAGTCGGAGGTGCAACAAACGCCAGCCTCTAACCCCTTGATATGCAAGTTTACAATAAGGATGGCATCATTTAAGGATCATTGAAACACAAAAGTGTGTATTTTCATTGTGAGGGACGAGCCAATGGCAAATCATAAGCATGTATTGTTAGTAGGATGATTTTCACATATGACCCAAAAGCTAAATCCTGCAGCCGAATGTTGCAACATAATGCCAGGGTGGTGGTCATGACGATATATAGATCTCCCTTTCAAAGCCTCCATTCCTTTCAAAGCATAAAATGTATTTCCGTCTTTTAAATCACAGATGTATCTTTGTTATCACCAGTGTCGGAATCCATTACAGTGTTGCCATGGTTGGATGTATTTCTGATGCCTTCAGAATGAAAGGAGCTTTTATAGCCAGTACAGTTGTGATGGGGGGTGTGATAAGCCCTGTCTTCTGACCCCCTGAGGATTACACTTACAGCCAGTGGCCTTTCTCTTGACTCTGACACTGACACTATTCCACCCATACAGTGATAGCCTACTTTACGCTCTCGCATGGCGTATTGTTAGCTGTGCTTTCTCTCAAGTCTCTTTCTGTCGGTGTATCTAACTCGCTCTCGCTCTCTGTCTCCCTCAAACTCTCTCTCTCTCTGTCTCTGTCTCTCTCTCTCTGTCTCTCTCTCTTTGTCTCTCTCTCTCTCTATCTCTGTGTCTCTCAGCCTATGACGCAACCTTTCTGTCTGCCTGTCTTTGACTCTTTCTCTGTCTCGGTCTGGCAATTTCAAGGTAACCAGTTTTTAGATGTAAGGAACAATGAGTTAAGCAAGTGAGAATATATTGAATACACTCCATGGTCCTTCTATATAGAACGAAGAACAAAAAAATATATTTAAAGCTATTTCGTACTTTTCAAGTATATTCCCCAGCTATTCCTCCTACTTTCTTCCAGCATTTGTATTTTCTCTCTGGCTCTCATAAAGTCCCAAACAGAGGCTGTGATCAGATAGCTAGAGTTGAGATGATTAAACTCTAAAAGGCTGTGGGGGCTGGGGACTGTGACTCCACCTCCTGGGACTTGGATCTCTCAGATACCAGCATATCTTCACAGGCGTTAGAGATGGAGACGGTATTAACCAACACTCGGGTCGGCTGAGGGGCTCGGGGTGCTTGGTTCCATGCCCGATGGCTGCTTGGACCGTTTGTGTATTCTCGAGCCACAAGGCGCCTGACTTCTCCCTGCATCGAACCTGCATCTGTATGCAAGTCGTTCTGGTAAATGTAAATTGTAAAAATAAATTTCAATTAAGTCATTTTTGTGAGTTTTCCTTGTATCGCCTCTTGTATGCTGTGAACACAAGATTGCACAACAAATGACAGTGAACTCTTGTAGATGATGAACCTGAACTGAATCCCTTTTGAGATGATGGAGGACGTGTGTCCAGATTTAAGGGTTCTCGTATCATGGCTGCTGCTCCTTGGAGACTCCATCTCAGATGGACACAGATAATGCACCAGCCGCTGCCGCCCCTTCAAAACGTCCTCCCTTCGGCCTCTTGTGGGTCATTTCCTGCCTGTCAAAGCCCGTTTTGCGTCACGTATATCAGTGAACAAGACCTTCCCTGTCACGGAAGAAAGGTTAACACTGAATCCTAAGGACGTGTCTCTGCAATGACGTCCCCATTAAAAACTGTCAGCTTTCAACGTTTCCTTTTATGCCCTTTTTATGGCTGGCCCCCCTCAGGACCCTCCTGTTGTCATCACAGGGACTGAGTACACGGTGGAGTTCCTGGGGACGGAGCTGGAAACGTTGACCCCTACTGATCTATAGATTGGAGGGAATAACAGGAGCTCCGCACAGGAGACCGGCCAATGGAAACAGAGGGGATAAGCACCTTTTCCTCCATCTTTGCGCTGTTTGCTGTTCTGGGTTGTTTGGGGAAGGGTGTTGTCGTGGTAACCTTGACTCCGGGCTCGGGTTTCTCTGCCCTGGGTTGTCTTCTCGGAGTGCTCCCAGGGTTTTGAAATATAATTATTTCGGTGCGTTTATGAGCACCGCAAGCTTATGGTTTTAAATATATAGAATCTCCTTCTAAACGGTCGGCCTCCCACTGGATGTAAACAGTCCCATGGTTGGTCCAGAAGACGATACCGGTGTCAATTCTATGCGCCTGCACTACAAGAGATTCCTTCAGTCTAATGTTTGTGCCTGTGATGTGACATTGAGATGCTCTCTGCGCTTCCTTAAAGAGAAATTACTGATATGACGAGACACGGATCAAGAGAACAGGATCAACGCTGACAAACATCAGTAGGAATCACCCCGTGTTACGATTTCTGTTTCTGCAGCCCTTCATGTCCATTCACACTTTCACTATTCATAACATCCTCTGTATTGTGCACGTGTTTATGGATTAAATCAAGGGAAGCAGCAATCAAAATAAACAAGAGCTGAGGGAACTGTTTTTGCGCTGATTTGACGTTTTAATATTTTGCTATACTTATGCAAAGTAATTGCGGTAAGCTGCATATGTATGAGTCAATTCATTAGACTCTGCGTCATGCTCGATATCAACGGTACGCATAAAGGGTGTGTGAGGACGCAGAGGTTTCACACACACACACACACACACAAAGGCAAGCTAATCCATATACCTCCAGTACAGGTCTCCCCTGTATCTGTTCTTAAAAAGTCTATGTGCATAGATGTTAATGACTGAGTCAATTGTACCATTAATCATGCAAAGACTTTCCTAAGGTCGATTCTGCCCTTCTCTAAGTCACTTTCTATCTTGCCCTATCTCTGTCTCTTTTGCTCTCGCTCTCTGAGTTTAGTCTCTCTCACACACACACACACACACACACACACACACACACACACACACACACACACACACACACACACACACACACTGTCCTCCCCATCTCATTGTTCTCTGACAGCCAGATAGCCATCACTGGGAGGAAGAGGAGATAAAGGTGACTGTTGCGACGCCGCTTAATCAAAGCGGGGAGGCTGCGCTGTCATTGGAGCACGTGCTAATGCTACTCAGTCTGCTAACGCTAACTCCGTCCTAATGCACACTTCCTGCCGACCGCTGGCGGTCCACACACGCCGCCGGTGTGCTGACAGCTGAGGCCGTGTCCTCTGAACTCTCAGAGCGTACGGAGATCGGAAGGCCTCCCCTCCACAGAGGTGGGTCTGAGCTGTCACGGGTCACTGGGCACCTGCGTTAGCATTAGCTACAGATCCACACAGCTAATCCACACAGCATTAAAGAAACGTGTTGTGGTGTTACATCAGTCATGGTGTATCACCCGGTGTGTGTGTGTGTGTGTGTGTGTGTGTGTGTGTGTGTGTGTGTGTGTGTGTGTGTGTGTGTGTGTGTGTGTGTGTGTGTGTGTGTGTGTGTGTGTGTGTGTCAGTCAGAGTATTACACAGTATGTGCTGTCAACAATTGGGAGGAACAGACACTTGATATGTCTCGAATAATTAGATTGAACTTTCATAATTAGATGGTAGAAGAGAATTTGGTTAGAGATCATCCAGGTCTTTATACTTTGTACGTACCCTTCATTCTTGATGAGTGTGGTTCACCTCTTTGACCAAGAGATGAACAGAGTGAGGAAGCCACGCTCAGTGAAGCTGTCTATTATACAACCATCACTTTCAGAACACGCCACACACAGACACAGACACTCGCACAAACTTTCTTTCATTGAAAGTGCAACCACATGCTTTTGGCATAACGTCTGTCATACAAGTACACCGAGTAGTGTGCGATAGTCTCTTTGAAAACTTGGTTAGATATTGACGAAAAAGCTCTGACAGATGTGGAAATACGGTACTTTACACATCAAAGCCAGCTTCACGGACAGCGTGGAAACGATAACGAGAGACGGGTCAGGGTTTCCGGAGTGGAGCTGAGTGCCACCTAAGTTTCAATACCAAAGCGTGTTGAAATCCTCAGCACAACATTGGCTTGTTTGTTTCTGCAGAAGAACTTTAATTAACAGAGCTGCCATGGTCCACAAACGGCCTTAGATTCCGGTCGAGAGAACAAAACCAAAGCCGAATTAGAACAATATAAAGGCAAAGAAATAAAAGACCCGGTCTGCTGGAACCAAAGTAAGTAGAAAATAAATCTGGCTCTTTTTAGGGCAGAAAGATGGAGTGGATATTCAAGAGCCGGTTCTGTTAATAGGAATTTATGTGTTTATAAGGGGAAAATCAGTTTAATCTGTTTACTCAGAAATACAATGTTCTTTAGGAATTCTCAAGTTTGTTGTTTTTTAAAAACACATCAAGTTACTAGAATTTAATCATAACTTAAAACAAAAAGATATGAATGTTGATGAGGGCCGAGTGCTCGAGGCGATAAATTGGCGAACTGTGGAGCCTCTCTACAAAGTCGACAGACTCTGCCAGCACCCCTTCAAGTGTCCTTGAGGAGGTGGGGGAGCTGGGGGAGGTGGGGATATACCCGCCCTAGGAGGTGATCATCCTCCTCTCCTCTTTTCAGTGCTCTCAACCCCTCTGCTGAGTCACTTCATTACATGAAATGTGTCCTCTCTGCAGCCGTCTGTCGTTACACCGTCACCAAAGTGGTTAACGAGCACCTGCTAGGGGCTAATATTCACGGGACAGACCGCCATCGTCTCGTTGGTCCTGGAACTCACTTGACCGTTTATTCTCGGTTGATTGACGAACACAGAGATTGTGACATCCGTCAGCCAACACGCAAGCTCTGTGTTCGCCAATCTACTTATTGAGTCTTAAAAACAAAATAGCGTCGACGGGTTATCTACTGATGGTATTGTGTGTATAAAATTTCCTTTTTAATAAACAATCTGTACACTTGCAAAGTTCTCAATGCCTCGTTTTATATAATAATATACATTTAATTTAGAGGCGCCTTTCAAGACACCCAAGGTCACCTTACAGAGCATATAGTCATCATATGTTAAGACCCTTATTATACTACCAAAAAAGTGTCGTGCTACTTTTTGCCTTTTAAGTGGCTTAAAATAGCGATTTAGTTTTTACCATAACCAGTGCCCCACATTGTTCCAAGTTTATAGCGTTTTGATAGAATCGGCTAGATCAGCCAACTCAAGAAAGCGTCTATATGCATTTTTTGTGCTCCAAAACAAACATTTCAACTCGTTATCATACAAAACATACCCGAAATCCATTTTACACCGGAATTACCCTTTAACAATGACCGAATACTGAACCACCGATACCTTTTGTTGTACAGTATTTCGTTACCAATTTTATTTTTTCGATCTAAAAGAATGACGAGGTCTGGGCCGGGTAGACCTCATCGCTACGGGCCTGGAAGGAACACGCTGGATTTGCCGTTGCACCATGGCCAACGGGAGCCGTAAATAATAGAAATGGACGAGAAAATACAATAAAACAACACTGGACTTGAGTATATTCGAAGATCGAAACTGAGGCGAGATGAAGAAGCAATGGGAGTATATATCGGAGACAGAGAAACTTCACTGGAGATTTCTTGTCTTCCACTGAGATAATGACCTGAGGAAGATTAGCTCAGCCTGAACCTGTTGAAAATATCTGACCGATATGAAGCCTGGGTGTGATGAGGCTGCCTATTACCACCATGGCGGATCAGAAACAATGTCTTTTATGTTCTTGGATGGAGATGGAAAGTCACGCACTTGAATGTGTGTGTGTGTGTGTGTGTGTGTGATCGTATGAGTGTACAACCCAGTCTCACGGAAATACGTGACACTGACGCATCACGTCATTTAATCTATACATTCGTGATGAAGCAGCTACCATTTTCCGTCGCGGTTTGCCTAAAGGGCAGCGCACCTGCATTAAATATATCCGTCAATTGACACAATTTCTCAGAGTCAAAGGTGAAAGTCGATACGGGTTGCAAAAAGCTGGCATATTGTTAGAAATTTGTGCTTTTTGGCACGAAAAAATTGAAATTACGTGTCCCAGATCGTGAATGAATAGATGAAATGACGTGGCAGTGTCACATATTCCCTTTGGTGCGTAACAAGCTAGCAGAATGTCAACTCTGCCAACTTCGTTCTTTAATCACTTTAATCACAGTCAACTGTATTTCTTCATGTGTGTGGGTGTCGTTTTGTGCATGTACTCAAGCACATTCAGTAATTCAGACTGCACTGGCCGCATGCAGCCTTTAACAAACTGCACGTGTGGGTCATCCCTTGAATTAAAACAGGAGAGATGGTGTTGGGAAAGCTCGGCTGCCTTTTGTTTCTAACTCAGCCGGCATCGACGTGGCGTCAGTCCTCCTCGTTCTCGCAGTAGAACCGAGGCCAGCCTTGTTTAATTTCTCAATCCCTTTTGAGTCGGCGCCCATTGTGGGTCGCGCTCCAATCCCAGAGCTTCAAGTCCCGCTGGGGCTGCGACTCTGGGCTCCTGCGGTCTTCCTTCCAGCCGTCTTTGGAACTTCCTTTAGGGGGGAGGAAACGGGAGACTTGGAGATGAAAGGGAATGAGAAGCAGCAGAGCAGACGGGGACGTGTCGGTTATCCACCTGTCGCGTCCCGTCGTATAGACCCGTTTAGAGGGGGCAAGGAGAGGGTAAAGGGAATAAATCTCTTAATGCCAAAGCTCCCTTCCTCCGCTACCTTTGCAGGACAGTTTTGGATTGTCTGGCTTTAGGTTATTTAAGGACAACTTTAGGTTTCTCACCCTTTCAGATCCCTACCTTTAAGTCCACTTGGTTCCACCGTCCTTTGAGAGAGGTTCACATGGGGCGTGAGAAGCCTATCCAGGTCCAAGTCTAGATGTTCTCGTCTTGTGACATTATGTGTTATTTATACAACAAGTACCGATGTTTATCTACCAACATGTTCATTAAACACCTCACAGGAGAATATTTCATTTTTGACGTTATGTGCAAATAATATAACGGTCATGCATTTAAATGTTGTTGAGTTGGATATGCATTCTTAGACTTGCACCGATACAGGTATGTGGTTTGTTAACGTCTTTTTTAACGGCTTTCTTGTTAGTGCATGACTCATTTCTCATGCATGTTGCTCTGTCGACATTCATTACCCACCACCCACCACCGCCACCATCTTAAGACAAACTCATAAAATGCTTGCATGCCCTGCCCTCTTTCTGCAGATTCGGCGGAATCTTAGAGTCTCGCTTCCATTAACCGTAGAAATGGTTCCTGTGACAGCGAGTGTCAAAAATGTGCACAAGGTTTATTAATAAACAGTTGGGAGATGCTAACTCGAGGTGCAGCCTCCTATGCTGCGTTAGCCCTAATGGTCATCTCTCTAATGAATATTTAAATTCCTGGGTATAAAAAGCACTGCGTGTGTGTGTGTGTGTATGCGTGTGCTTGTGTGTGCGTGCGCCTGTGTGCGCGTCGGTGTCAGCCAACGCACAATCAATCACAAAACGCACAAAAAAATGGAAGCGGCGACGAAGCCCGGTGAACACCCATAGGCCACATTTGCATAACAATCCAAACGCGGTCCAGTAATTTAACTAACAGAGCCTTGGCCAGGAGAAAGAAGCCTCGATGTTCCTACTTAACGACAACAACAGAAACCATCGCATTTGACCATAAAGACCCGAGACCGGGAAGCCAAGGGACACAACAAACGCACCTTTAGTGGGACGCCAGTAATGGCATTCTGACAAGCACAAGGCTTAAAGACCACGCAACAGACAAAGAGGTGTCAACATGTAATCCTCGTCCACTCTTCCCTTGGCCCACTTCCCCTCCTGATTATTCCACCTCCTGGAATCCCCCCCCCCCCCCCCCCCCGCTGCTCTCCTATTCTTAACGCCGCCGACTCCTGTCCTGTACCTGCGGACCGTGATGGGAATGAGATGCAGATTCAGGTCGGCCCTGCTCTGCTGGAGTGAGAAGGTAAACATTAGCAGAGGGGCGCTCGCAGACCGCAGTGTGCAAGCGGGCGCCGCCGTTATTCCATTAACCCCAGACTTCATGCACAACAACACAGTCTGCCCCTTAATCGGCTTAGTGCACCCCACTCGCGGCCCTCAGCTAGGGCGACTCACTCTAAAAAAAAAAGACACGCACGCATGCACACACACACACACGCACACACACACACACGGCGAGTCCTCGCCGTGTGTGTGTGTGTGTGTGTGTGTGTGTGTCTTTATTTTTTTAGAGTCCGACGACTCGCGCATGCAATGCATGTCCCGAGTGAGTGACAATCCATGGGTTCTGGCAGCCCTTCCACCTGTTTATCACCAGAGACCTGCTTTACTATTGGGCTAGTCACCCGGCACAATCAACGAGAACAACAACAACAACGTCAACAACATCAAGGGTCGTTAAACACTGCCGTATTTCATTTTAATTAGCTGTAAGTAACGAGCTCTACCTTCCATCTTCGTCCCTGCGGTGGGATTTGAAGGGGTGCGCCACAGACGCCCTACTCTGTATCGCATCCGAGAAAGCTTCGTTCACCTCATCACCGCGTGCAAGGGAGGTGTCTGAAGTCACGCAAAACCCCCTTTCTTGTGCACATTGACATGGCTCCCAGCAGCACCCTCAGGCCGAAAAAAAATAAAAGTTTGTTTCCTGTTGGTTGTCAGTTGAGGTCATGGGTAGGTAGGTAGGGAATTATTATTTTATTTTTTTTCCAGCGGCAGCGAATGATAGGTAGGTTCTTTTCATTTAAAAACGAGAAAATTCGCTCATCCTTGTACAGAATGAAGAGGTGCTGTACCAAAACGTAATTATAGTTTGCATAAAAAAAAAGAAAACCATTTTATTTATTTTTTTTTAAAGCTCATAAAATAATTTGGGTCGCACATGAATTGACAGGGTCGGTCAGAAACCGGAACCAAACAAAAGTTTATTTTAGGCCTCACTGAAACAGCGGCAGCAGCATCAGCAGCGTAGCCGTGGGGCCGTCGCGTGGGACGGCTCAGCCTGGTCTCTCTCCCAAAGAGACGCCCTCGCTTGACGAACTGGGATTCTGATTGACGCGCGGGCTAACGAGCAGCTCTGATCCGCCGCTCGGTTCGGAAGGCAAATGGCCTTTTGATACTGTGTCCTCCCCCCATAACTGCTTCATTTGCATCTTAATCACTGAGCATATGCTGCAAGCCATACCCATAGGCTTGGAGGCCTTCCAATAAGATGAGCGATGAACCGTATGCGTTAATCGATGGAGCTTCCCTGAACGGCCCAGCTAATTACATGGGATTGGCTGCCGCGGCTTTTCATTAGCCGAGCAGTGGATTGTCCAATAATGAGTCATTAATGATGACTCTCCTGAATACTTGTTGTGTAATATGCAAGTCGTATTCATTAAGCCGTTGATATGCAGGAGTACATTATGCTGCTGGTGATAAAAGATGCCGGGTATGAATTACTTCATATATTACATTTTTTGTGAGAGTAATTGTGTGAGCAATTGGCCCCAAGGTAATTTCCCCCCTAAAAAGAATTGTTTGGCCCTATACTGACATTAGAGTGTGTGTGTGTGTGTGTGTGTGTGTGTGTGTGTGTGTGTGTGTGTGTGTGTGTGTGTGTGTGTGTGTGTGTGTGTGTGTGTGTGAATTATTTACATCGTAAGAGGGTATGAGGATGTTCTTGTCATGTATGTTACATATAGTATGGTTGACTCCCCGAAATTTTTCTCTTAGGCAACATACAACATATTTTTGCTTTATCCGACAAAGCGTATCAAACTTTTCAACATTATGCTTGGTCATCAAGATGAAGAATCATAAATCAACATTGCACCCAGTTTGTCAGGTTTTCTCTTCTAGTCCACCAATCAGAACCAATAGTCCCCCCCCCTCTGTTTTCTTATGAAACGGGGTCCCGCATGCTGTATGGGATTGTTTTAACACAAAGGAAAAGCCTAATAGAGATGAGGTTGATGGATTTAGCTCATACAGTACAGCAGTTTAACAACGACCAGCGACTATGTTGGCCGTTTTATGTTGGAGAAAACGTATGTTAGGAAACCTCAGTGTACATCTACAATGGGTGATGGGCTTTCAGGGTCCATGTGGGAGAGATACAGCGGTGATGAAATGGGGTTCTGGGTACATCTACAAAACCTTCCTGTCTATGGATCTCTTGATAGTTACTGAACTCCTGTTTGGCATACTGATGCTGCCAAAGTTCTTCCCAGCATGACAAGAAAAAAGAAAAGCTAAAACAGCAAAACACTCTCAAATTCTTTCCTAGCAAGAGTAAGTGCCTCGGCTGAATAATATTTCACAGCTCTAAAAGAACTGTCTCTGCCCACAGTGGGAAGCTACATGGGAGAAGTAATTGGACTCGGAGCGTAAGAGTCTCTGAAGTGGATGGTTAGCATCTCGGTAGCGCAGGAATGGGCTAAATCTCCCCAGAACCCCAGTGTTCTGAATGGAAGCCAAGGAACTACTTCTTTAGCTAGCAGCAGGGCGAGTGCCGCCGTAACCTTCGCCAAGGATGACAGATGCCTGCAATTGTTTCGCACGTGCCCTTGTCCTCGGCTAAACAAACAGAGGAGCTGTGTGGCCGGGATCATGAAGACGTGTGTGTGTGTGTGGCCCGGAGTCGAGTCGATTGGGTTGCAACCATCCACTGTCCTGCAGGCAGTTGCTAATAGTTTTAATCACAGATGTTGGAGAAAAAAAAAAGTGCGTCCGTCTTTTGTGTATCATGCGTGTGTAGTACCGCTGTGCCTGAAATCACAATTCATAATTCATACGCCTAACGAAAGGGAAGTAGATAATGGTGTTATGATAGTGCAATCACTTGCCCAACGGGATATGCCAATTAATTTCTCTGTAGACCGGGAAAGAGAGGTGAGAGCTCTGCCTATCTTATCTCCTGCGCGCGCACAAGCGCATGCACGCACGCACGCACGCACACAATCCCACTCATTGATGATTACCACAGATATGGCATTTGAATGTGATGAAAATGCGATCCAGCCCACATATCATAAATGTATCTGCAGGCCTGTAGGCCGTGTTCCTTGTTGAGGCCGTAAATACGCGTTTAATAATGTGCTTACAATACAGATCTTGAGAAACCCCCTTCAGAAGAGTTTAATGGGGAATGTTCCCAACTGAATTAAATTCAAATCTGTGATCGTCAGCGTTTCCATGATTCTTTTTCCCCGACAACGCTGCTTATAAACGCCACGGTTGCGTCCACGTCGGCAACACCCGTCTTCCGCCGGTTATTCACAGCGCGTCGATGCGGCTGAACAATTGAAACCTTCTACGTTACACCGACCACGCCGGGGTGACCTCCCTGACCGCCCTGACCTCCGTAGGCCGGTTCCATCCGGTCAACGAGGGCAGGCTGGAGATAGGGCTCCGTAACGGTGGTAGCGTCGGCCTGAGTCTACGGTACTGCAGAGACCTCCCCCCCCCCCCCCCCCTACTGTAATCAACAGGAATATGCAGCATGAGCAGAAGGGTCTGAACCTTGCATGGCTCCGCTCCTGACATCCCGCCTCAGGAGGGGCCCGGGAGGTTAAGAGGGATACTGGCCGAGCGTTTTCTTGTCTTCCATACGAACGGGGAATAGATAGCGCAGAGAAGGAAAATTGGCTCGCACATATTCTCAATGGGGGGTGTGAACTTTCCTGCAGGTTTTTCTGCGTGCCCTGAGCTAATCCCACAGCAAAGATATGAAATAGTGAGAGAAATATCTTGGAAAGAGCTTAGGGCGGTGGACTGGACTGAACTGAACGGGGTACCCTTGGTGCATTAATTGAAATGGTGCCCCGGGCAAAGGGTAAAGGTCAAGGAGATTATGAGGGGGTGTACAGGGAGAGCTCCTCTAACCCCTCTCTTTCGTTTTGGTCGGTCGCGTGTTCGGACCAATCCCATTAAAACCATCCTCACGGATTCCTTCCTTCTAATCCTCGGCTGCTTAAAGTTTTACACGTCAGTTTTCTCCTCCCATAATTCATCAAAAGCGATGACGGGTGCATATCAACGACGGGGACACATGAATCTATATATGAATATGAATCTTGGAGAATCTTTGCATAAGCAATTCAATTTAGCCGAGCGCTATCTGGAGAGTTGAAATGACACTATGTGAAAGTGAAAGTATTAAACTATAAGGGCTAAGCATTGCTCTCTGCGCCGCTCTGCAAATTTAAGCCTTTCCAAATCACTGTCGGGATGTGGATGATTAGAGGGATGTAACATGATGGCAATACATTAGGATTACTGGGCAGTCTTAGGATCAGGGTTTAAGACGAGATTCACAGCTAATTGGAATGATTGGATTATTTTAGTCTAGCCGTTATTTCTCACCGTGGTACGTTGCAAATTGCTGTTTTTAATGTATGTGGGTTGCATGTGTTTAAAACCACACACAATTGATATAAAAATACAATTAAACATGTTATTGCTGCTGCAAGTGTAACTTTGAAGTGCGGCTGAGGTGCTCAGTGCTTTGCATGGCAAGGCCAGCGCGCTAAATAGATGTGGGATAAATCTCAAAGCTCAGCAGAGTCCCTGGGAGAGACTCACCGTTTTGCATGGCTGCGCTCTTCTTACGTCCATAAGGTCACCTCCCATTCAGAAAGAACAAGGGCACTTCTGACTACCTGCCCAGTCGATCCTAGATTAATGTACTCTCACAGTGGCTGCTCGAACCACTGTGTCCCTTTCGTTGGAATCTGAGGGAATTATAGGAGAGGTCAGTCGTTGGTGGAAGTATACGGCAGACTGGCCGAATAATGCTCGATGCTAGGTAGTATTTCCCCACAGGCTGGGTAAACACAGGTTTACGAGCGTTGTGTTTGTTTGGTACCTCAGGCAAAAACACCACATTTCACTGGCACGGGGCGTATAAAACGTGTTTTAAATATTGCTAAAATTGGTACAAACTGGCATTGATCTCTGACTGCAGGGACTTATTTGGCTAGAGACTAGTTAATAGTTTCTTGGATTTTGAATTCTGGGGAACCCTTTTGGTTGGCTGAGTTTTTAAATTCTGACCTCCATTGAGAGTGACCGCTGGTTTGTTATAATGGCAGTTCTCCCGGACATGGTTTCATCAGTTGCTTGCAGCCTAGATTTGACGGCCAAATATCTTTCTTAAGTTTATGAGCAAATGTGATTTAATACTAGAATAAGCCTTTTCAACTCAGTTAGACGAGATGTGTTTTGAATCCAGAATCTTGTTGAAAACATGACCCCTTACCCCATCAACGTTACATTACATTACATGTCTGCCTTTTGTTGTCAAGGCAACATTAAAACGATTTCAACTGCTTCTCCAGGAATCACGGTCTGGCAGTCTGTCTCCTACAACCTCAAACCAGTCAAAGCCATGTCGTCCAAACCTGCCCCAATTGGCTCATCTGGACCTTAGTCTGCAGGACCCTGCCAAAGAAAACCTACTCTCAAAGTAATTTCTCCTGATCGGAGTCTTGGGGAGTCCTGTCTAATCCGCCATGGCAATCATCTTCAAAATACAAATGGAGTACTTTTAGAAATACCCGTCAGAGGTATTGAGACCCGTCAGACAGTGGCCAAGCTCATCGGTCCTCGTCTGCACTAAGCGGAACCAAAGGGGCCCGTTGGTTAACGAGGCCGGAATGGGAATTATGTGTGTGAGAATAAGGTAAGACCAGAGGTGCTGATGAGAACTTTGCCTCTGAATGTTCTTACGAATTCCTACAAAAAAAAAAAACGCCAGTATGCGTAAACATCTTTAATTAGCTCCACTGTAAACGCTCATTACAGATACCTTCTCTGTTCACCCAGGACCAGAAGTCCCTAGGCTTTTTCTCTTCCTTGAACATTGTTTATCCAGTTTCCCTGGCAGCTTCGTACTACAAACGGCCAAAAATTAAAACGGTATATTATTGCTGTTCTTCTCCTCAATCATGAGGCCAAAGGGCTGCTGGAACAGCCCCCCTAACAGATCTGTATAGGAGCCCAGCCCAGCGCTGGTAGGAGCCTGGGTTGTTTTGTTTCACATCGCTGCATTTCTAGATATTTGTTTAATACAGCACCGAGGGGGCTAAGACGATTACCCGAGTTAATTGTCATTGCTCATTAACTTCTGAATGAGCCACCCCCCCTGAAACCAAGGAATAGGATAAAGCATGCTTAGTAATATCAAACTAGTTAATACGCTTTTAGGCTGAGCACTAATGGCATTTAACTGGTTTAACACAATGGTTCTGATATTTCGGGGGGCAACATTTTGTATTTATTAAATGATGTAAGAATATAAAATCTTCAGGCCTGTGTTTATATTATTGATATGTTTATGAAACTTTCGCTCAAATCCATGAGTGAGAGTGTGTTGTTTTTCCCCATGGCTCTCTTTGAATCCAAAACATTGAAACAACGCCTGAATGGGCCGGACCACTTTGCTACACAAATAGCTGTGGAGATTTCAGAATTTCTTGCAAAACAAAGAAGGTAGGAAATTATTATTATGAAATAATAATAAGTGTCATTTAGATAGGTACAACCGATTTGTTTTACTGGTGTATAAGGTTCTGTATGCCATGCACCACGGCATGCCTTGTCTACCCAACCACGATTTAGCTTAGCTCGTCACGCTCATGCTATGACAACCACATTAATGAAGTTATATTGATGTTCTGCATTTCACACAAAAATAACACAATGGTGATTCACTGAAGTACTGAAAATACATTTCTGGGGGTGAAACCCTGTTTTATTATTCATCATTATCTTCATTCATCACCGGGAACAGCACCGCCCTGTTACCACGGTTTCATCAGAACTAAGACCTTCGACCATATTACCGTTATGGAATGAATAAACCAACAGCATCGCCGTAGCGATGGGTGGGCGGGCAGTGACTTTCAGAGGGCCCCCCTCCCCCCACTGGTGAAGTAGTCTCCCCTCTCCGGCTCCTCCACGACTGAGCGGCTCACCACATGGGATAGGAGCAGATCCATGTAGGACCCATGTTTTACAAGGGTCGACCACGCACAACCAGACACACACAAGCAGCCACGCACACACACGTATACGCACACACACGCATAGACACGCACACACACACATACACACAAACATAGAGACGCACACACACACATGGAGATACACACAGACACACAGACACAGACAACCAGAAACAGACAGACACACACACACACACACACACACACACACACACACACACACACACACACACACACACACACACACTGGGATGCAATCATGGTCAGGCATGCTCATCATTGCTGGAGTGTGAGAGAAGGTTGGTGTCTGGCTGCTCTTTGCCCTTTCCCCATGTGGTGGAACTGCCCGGGTTGTCAGGGCAATCAGCGTGGCTCAGAGCCATGAAGTCCACACGCTTGCCCTCGGCTGTCAGCAGGGTGTGTGTGTGTGTGTGTGTGTGTGTGTGTGTGTTTTGTGCAGGAAACCTGATCCAAACGGACACCCAGAACTGCTCAGCATGGCATCACCCGAGTTTTTCTCGGGTGAGTTTTTCTGTTGTTTGGTTTTGCTTTTTCATCTGGATGGATATCTACTATCTAGGGCCCATTTGGCGCAGTGATGAATCAATAAAACGTGAGGAGTAAGTTTGCTCTTTACAATAACAGTAGCTGAGCCTTGAGCCATCGTTCTTATAGAGTACTCACAATACCATCGCTCGAATATCACGGTCTTTGAGGCCGCGTGCGGCTGGGATCCTGAGGTCGAATTCACTCGATCGTCTCGAAGTTCTCCCGAGAGAATACATTTCAGAAGTACTCTGAGCTATTTACCTTGAGAGTCATTGAAGTTTCCTCTATTTTCAGTCTAATCCAGTCGATTTCATCGCTTTACACAAACCATCTCCCTCCCCCTTTAAACCCACGTCCGGGCCACGGAGCCCACCGCGCCCCAGACCTCCTCTTAGGGGGTAGGGGGGTCGGTGCGAGGGGGGGGACGGACTCTCCTGGGAGGGGGGGAGCATGCTGAAGCCTATAGTAAAGGCTTTATTGGCATGTCGGCAGCGACGAGCAGATCAGTCCCTTCATGCAGCCTTAATGGCACACCCCATGTTGCGCTAATAGCCTGTGCTCCCCCCCCCCCCCCCCCCCGTGCACCTCCCTCATCCTCGTGGGACTCGAGCAAATGAAGCTTCCAGAGTATCGTACAGGGATTTCCTTTACAAGTCTCCTCGCAGCTGATTCTGCGAGATTTGTGAACCGTGTCCGTGTTTTTACCTCGGCCCTTCTCCCCGCCTCATTTGTCGATCCATGGTGGTCGATCTCGAGGTAAATGTTTTCTTGTTCTCTTCTCACTCCACACACTCTCTCTCTTTCTACACTCTCTCTCTCTCTCTCTCTCTCTCTCTCTCTCTCTCTCTCTCTCTCTCTCTCTCTCTCTCTCTCTCTCTCTCTCTCTCTCTCTCTCTCTCTCTCTCTCTCTCTCTCTCTCTCTCTCTCTCTCTCTCTCTCTCTCTCTCTCTCTTTTCTCTCTCTCTCTTTTCTCTCTCTATATTCTCTCTTTCTATATTTCTCTCCATTCTCTCTCTCTCTGTACACTGTCAGGCGGACCTTACTCCATCAATGGATGACTGAGTAATTTGGATGTACAATAGGGGGACCTTACAGGGCAGTGACTGCTAACCACAGTGAGGATTTATGACGGGCCTCTAAATCCCCTTAGCCTGTCGGTACTGTATGTGAAACACATCCATAAATCTGCAGTCTAAAGGCAAGTCTATTTCCTTTGTTGGACGTAAACCAGAACAGAAAAACAAATCAAACACAAGTCAAAAACAATCAAAGTGAAATGATATATTTCTACAAATTAGTGTCTTGGCTGCTAAACAATGGATCTTAAATGGATGTTTCAGAGGCTCACCCTCAAAGACATAATTTGAGCATATAATGAGAACTGAGGTAGCTGATTGTTTATGGCAGTGTTTTCAATCTGTGGTGAGCGTACCCCTGGTGGTATGAAAGGGTATTGTAGGTTGTTACGTGGGGTTTTATTCTTGACATAAACAAATCTACAATCAAACTAATGGAAGATACAGTAAAAAATATATAATTATGGCTGGTTATCTTAAAAATGGACCAGATAATAGCTTTAATAATATAGTTTTGTTCTTCTTTCTCTTTGAAAGGGCCGTAGACTATAGTCACTATATTTTCCCTTGCTCTAATAGTTCCTTACATCCAGAAGCTGGTTACCTTTTCCTTTGCCTCTCTTACTAAGAAACGATGTACAGGCAAGGCCATAGCCACATAAACGCCGCCGTATTTGTATTGTACACATTTGAGATCACACATCATATGTGCACAAGCGCATCTACCAAAGCCAACGCACACTAAATCGGACACTTTCAAAATGCAGATATACATTACATTTTTATGAGCATCAACAACTTTTTGATGGCTGACTTCGGAACGCTGTGGAGCTTGTGCATGCGTGGGCTCGGTAATCGGAATGGCCCTAAGAACCAGCCTATCGGCGCCCACGCCCCCTCCCCCTCCCCCTCCCCGCTCCCAGGGAATAGAAAATGGCAACGCTTCCAACGTAAGAATGTTTTTTCCTGCACCGAAAAAAAAAATAGAAAAAAATAAGCCCTTGCGTCAATAATCCCAACGGACTTCCTTAGGGAGACTCATCAATGTTAGCCTGGATTTGAAAACCATCTGCTCAACTGCTTCCCCCCGCCCCCCCCCCCCCCTCCGTCCCTTGTGGCGACCATATTCTCATTAAATAACTTCTGTAAGAGGGCTTGGGGGGGGGGGGGGGGGGGGGGGAGCTGGGGGGTGCCTTCAGGGGTCAATCGAGTGAGACCTTCACATATTGATCGGCGCTCGTCAAGAGAGAGAAGCCAATAATGAAGGTATTGGCTCGGTGCTAATTAGTGCCGCTGATAAAAATGTGTTGGGACTGAGTTTTGGTGGCTGGGACGTTGTTGTCATTTAAAGTCTTTAAGATGCATGGTCCTCCATCCTAAGGCATTAGGGAACTGAAAACAGCACTGGATCTCATTGCAAATCCACCTTTCATTGCCATTAAACGCTCTGTCGAACCTGCATCCAGGCCGATGAGGAGGGAGTCGGGTTGTTATTTTCATTGAACGAAGGTCATTGGTTGGCTGATGTAGAGGTCATATCTGGATGCATTTGTTGTATTTTCCTGACCACACCCATTTAGTCTGACTTCAACTCTGTTTCTCTGGTTGTCGCTCTTGCTCGCTCTCTTTCTCTCACCCTCTGTTTCTCCATAGCTCTCTATCTCGCTCGCTCGCTCCCTCGCTCTCTCTGTCTCTCTCTCGCTCGCTCGTTCCCTCGCTCTCTCTCTCTCTCTCTCTCTCTCTCTCTCTCTCTCTCTCTCTCTCTCTCTCTCTCTCTCCAGCTCTTCCTTTCGCTCTCTTCTTCTGTTTTTCAGATTCCGCCATGCAGAATTACAATTCTACATTTTGTCAATGTTTGTCTGATTAGAGGACTTTTCAGCCTCCAAACTTTGGAACTTGCTTCTAGTTTTCTTGGGAGATGTTCTTGGCTATGTGTTTGGTTTAAAAGATATCCTGCTTTTTGTTAAGCTTACCGGCGGCCGCCATGGTTCAGACCCTGCTCAGCCAGGGAGGATGTAGTCACCAGGTACACACGGCCACCTTTCACGATGGAGCAGGTGTGCGAGGAAATAAGATAACACACACACAGACTCACACACAGGAGCACACACGCACACATGCACGAGAACCCACGCACACACACGAGAACACACACACAGACACACGCAAAAGAGCACACACGAGAACAGACACAGACACACACACGCGTGCGCGAACGTGGATGCACACAGAAGGGCACATAGGCAAGGACAGACGCATGTGACAGCTTCACACCAAACAATAATCACATGCACACAGAGACACTCCTACCTCCAGAACACCCTAATGACAGCCTCCTATAGAAACTCCTTCACACCCATCCTGACACATACTGAGGGACACATGAAGGGACACACACACACACACACACACACACACACACACACACACACACACACACACACACACACACACACACACACAGGGCCGGCGATTGGCATAGGCGACCTAGGCAATTGCCTAGGGCGACAAATGTGTTGGGGGCGCCCTCTAGCGGCGCCCTTAATTAATTTAATTTAATTAAACAAGCGAAGATTTTTTTTTATTATTAAACACGATTATCCTAGGGCGCCCCCTCAGCCAGACGTTTAGTTAATCGTTTTTTTTTATGTTTTTTGTAAATCATTTTCCATGGGGGGGGGGGGGCGTTGCGGGGCGTGAAAGACGTTACGTTCGGTAAATTAAGATGCGTCGATCAAGGGCGTTGCGGGGCGTTGCGTGGCGTGAAAGACGTTACGTTCGGTAAATTAAGATGCGTCGATCAAGCTTGACATAGGTATTGACTCTTAAAATGAAAAGGACTAAAGTTAAACCCTCTGGCGCGCAAGGACGAAAACGTAAAAAAGAAGAAGAAGAAAAGAAAGCCCAGTATAGAGGTAATTGACGTTGACCTCTGCCATTATAGTGTCAAACTCATGTCAGGCTGTCAAGTGCATCATGTAACATTGCGGCCGCTCAGGCAGCTACCGCGGCGCTAGCCACCGCTAGCCACCGACTTTTAAGGGACAATTCCGGTATTTTGAACATTGAGCCCCGTTTCTGGTTTGTCTAGGATGAAATAAGAGTGATTACCAACGAAATTCTTACTATTGGTCCTGTCCCGGGTATTTGGCTAATTTTGAATTCTATAATTCGAAATGATTGAATTTTCAAATCGCGTTTTCAGGCCCCCCCTAACCCTAACCGGAAACGGAAAGGGAGACTGGTTGTAGTCTTTTTGCTCGGTTCTCCGTATCAACCGTAGGGCTAAAACCGAGCGAAAAGACTTCAACCAGTAATCTCCCTTTCCTTTTACGGTTCGGTTTCGGTTTCAATGAATTTACAAAAGGCCAAATAAAACACGGAATAAACAGTATTTCGTATATATATTTTTTTAATTGGCCAGATGCACTCAAGCAATATTTGCAGAAGCCAGCACCTGCAGGAGAAAGGACACCTGATCCGTCATGTTCACCTCTCTCTGAACTTTGTAAGTACAACTAATAATAATAATAATAATAATACATTTAATTTAGAGGCGCCTTTCAAGACACCCAAGGTCACCTTACAGAGCACTACTAGTACTAGTACTATTGTTGCTGTTTTTGTTATTGTTATTATTAGCAATTATTACTATTATTATTATAACTTTTTTGTTATTAGTAGTATTATTTAGTCTTGTAGCAGCCTAGTAGTAATAATAGTAGTGGTGGTAGTAATTGTAAGTTACCTACTACAAGTTACATGGTCAGATAAAATGTATTTGTACAATACAACTATGTGGAAGGATGATAGAAATGACCAAATGCAATTGTGTAATGAACAGCATGGATGAACTCTATGTTTAAATACAGCTGCAGCAGGAGAAGGGACATCCAGTAGTAGTACTCCAGGGACCAGTGGAACACAGGCCAGGTACACACAGCCTGCATCAGGTGAGTGAGTCTATTTAATAGTATTTATTCAAGCCACGTCCATAGCTTGTTTTCTAAAAGTAATTCAAATACATGATCATTTTCACATCATTATTAAACACTGCTTGTCTGGTATACTATATGCTTGAATACAGGTGAAGGTGAAGGGACATCAAGCACTCAGGGCATCAGTGAAACACAGACGACTGAGACCAGGGACACGCAGCCTGAAGCAAGTAAGTCCTTTGCATAACTAAGCCAACAACCACCTGACAAAATGTACTTGAAGATCCCTATGAAATCCCTATGAAACTAATTTCAACCACATCTGGCTGATACAGGTGAAGGGGCCACATCTAGTATTCCAGGCACCAGTAAAACACAGACCACTGAGACCAGTGAAGGAACAACAACCGCAACATGCTCTGCTACTACACTGCCGCCTGCAGACACCTCACCCTCCTCAATTCCTAATATCCAGGGAGCACCCATAGATCCTGCTGACTGGCCAGCCCTCTGTGATGCGGTAAGGACTGAGTTAGTTAGTAGAGGACCATACAAGACCAATCCAGACTTTACATTTCCCAAAAGAGATGATGGGAGAAGCTGCCACCACCACTACTTCTACAGGAAATTAGTCAATGGGGAGAAAGTCAAGAGAAGCTGGCTTGTATATTCAAGGAAAACCAATACTCTGTACTGCTTCTGCTGCAAGCTCTTTTCAAAGAAACATTTTAACCTCAATAGTAGTGGCCTAAATGACTGGAAGAATTGCGGGGAGATCCTGAAAAGCCATGAGCAAAGTTCAGAGCATTTAGGGCACATGACCTCATGGAAGGAACTGGAGACTCGACTTGAAAAGGGCCAAACAATTGACAAAATGGAAATGGCACTCCTTCAAGCTGAAAGGAGGAGGTGGCGTGATGTGCTGACCAGGTTGGTCGCCATAATACAGTCTTTGGCCGAGCGAAATATTCCCATGCGGGGGAGCTCAGACAGACTATACCAGCCAAATAATGGGAACTTCCTTAAGGAAGTTGAGCTCATGGCCAGGTTTGACCCAGTTCTCAAACAACATGTTGCTGATGTGGAGAGAGGAGCCAGGCATGCAACATACTTGTCAAAGGATATTCAAAATGAACTAATTGATTGCATTGGTGAAAAAATTGTTCACTATATGTTAAGGGAGATAAAGCTGGCCAAATACTATTCCATTATTTTGGATTGCACCCCAGACCTCAGCCACGTAGAGCAGTTGTCGGTTATAGTTAGAATTGTTGCAGCAGACGACACCGACACCCCAAAAATAAAAGAACATTTCATGGGGTTCCTTGAAGTTGAATCATCCACGGGAGAAAGCCTCTCCAACCTCATTCTGAAGAGACTAGAAGAGTTCAACCTTCCCTTCGAAGACTGCCGGGGACAGTCTTACGACAACGGCGCAAATATGAAGGGAAAGGTCAAAGGTGTCCAAGCTAGACTTCTGAAAAAAAATCCAAGAGCTTTATTCGTCCCGTGCGGAGCACATACTTTAAATCTTGTTGTTGCGGATGCAGCAAAAAGTTCTACGGATGCACTCAGTTATTTTGGCTACCTACAAAGAATTTTTACACTATTCTCTGCCTCCACACAAAGGTGGGCCATCCTAAAGCACCACGTCCAAACAACTGTGAAATCCTGGTCAGATACAAGATGGGAAAGTCGAATTAGCAGTGTGCAGGCTGTGAGATTCCAGACAGCGGAGGTGAGGGATGCCCTTCTTGAGGTCAGGGAGAAAGCCACTGACTCAATGGTAATAACTGAAGCACAGTCTTTGACTGAAGAAGTTGGGTCATACCGCTTCACCATTTGTAGCATTGTGTGGTATGACATGCTGGCCAAAATACATCATGTCAGCAAAGCATTGCAGTCTGTGTCAATGCAGCTGGATGTGGCTCTGAATCTCCTGAGGAAAACAGTAGACTCTCTGGTGAGCTATAGAAGCACTGGGTTCGCTTCTGCTCAGGTATCCGCAAGAGATCTCTGTGAGGAGATCAATGTGGACACCGTCCTAAAGCAGAAGAGGCTGAGAAAAACAAAGAGACAGTTCTCTTATGAATCCCCTGATGAGCCAGAAGGAGACGCACTTAAGAAATTAGAAATTTCCTTCTTCAATGTTATTGTCGATGCGTCGGTAACATCACTGCAAGAACGCTTCAAGCTTTTGGGTGATGTTCAGGACAAGTTTGGAGTGTTAATTAACTTCCCTAATTTGACAGAGGAAGAACTCGCCCAGGAGTGCGAAACCCTCAGCAACACTCTGAGCCAAGGTGACCATAAAGACTTTGACGGGAGGGAACTGGCACTTGAGTTGAACAATTTCCAAGCATTGCCAAAAGCCGGCATGACGACAATGGAAATTCTAAATCACTTAAAAGAGAAGAAACTTGAAGAAGTTTTCCCAAATATGTGGGTGGCCCTAAGAATTGCTGTCACATTACCTGTGACTGTAGCTTCTGCTGAAAGAAGCTTCTCAAAATTAAAATTACTGAAGACCTACCTAAGGTCAACGATGAGTCAAGAACGCCTCAATGGGCTTGCACTGATGAGCGTCAACCAAGAGGTCTCAAGTCAGATATCATTTGATGATACCATCAACACATTTGCCATTAGGAAGTCTAGAATTGTCAAATTCTAATGCTGCGTCACTTTGAAAGGTCAATAGAAATGCCCGATACAACTGCACTTTTGTTCGTAGAGTGTTTAATAGTTAAACTGGTGTCCATTATAGTGTTCTTTTAGTGTGTTTTTTTTTTAAGTTCATAACATTCTTTGTAGCATTTTTGTATATATTTGCATATTTTGACTTGATACTTTTGGCTTATTTTTACTTGTATGCTTAAGTGTTTATGAATGTATATAAGTCATTTAAAATAATTAAAAAGAAAATATTCTGAAACATTTCTGTTTGTTGTCCATGCATCACACATTTATTTGCAATGTAGTATAGTGGAGCTATAATTGTGTGAAAATGCTGCAAGCAAAGTAAAGGTAAATCAGTTAATATGCGTCTTAAGTGATGTTTAATATAGCAATGTAAATTAACAGGGCAACGCTCGGCTCGCTATTGGGGGGGGGGGGGGCGCAAAAACTCAATCTCGCCTAGGGCTACAAAAGGGCCAGAACCGGCCCTGCACACACACACACACACACACACACACACACACACACGACCGACCACAGCCTCAACACCCGAGGCTTGCCTTCTCCTTGAACCGCCACACACCAGAGATCCTTGGAGCAGGAGGAAGGCAGATGAGGATTTGTATTCATGTCTTCTTAGGACCCTTGGACAAATCCGATATGTAGCAAACAATCATTATTCATGGGTTCATTATTGTAACATTTTTACCCTTGACACTTTCAACCTTGACTGTGGGCTCCGCCCTCAATGATCACCACAAGTACAAAGAGTCAAAGTTGATTACGTGTGTGTGTGTGTGTGTGTGTGTGTGTTTATGAGTATGGAGAGAGCAGGCTGGTCTTTAGATCGAGCCTACAGTTTTCCCCAGAGACTGTTTCCCCAGCAGATGCCATAATCTCATTTTCTTTAACAACTGTAAAATATAAACTGGAGCTGTCCATCTAAGTGATCGTCTCAGTATGGATACTGCCAGTAGGTTGTCATGAGCATAAAGCTGTTATTTCTCTGCGTATTTACCCTTTACGTTTTAGTTAGATGTTGAAAAACAGCTGATATCATGGAGATAAACCCTGCCTTATATCCTGCTGCACCCTGGAAATTCATAATACGAAGCATAGGTCAAGGCTCAATAAACAATGCCTCTCCAACACTATTTAATAACGTGCAAGGAATACTTCAGAGAGCATGCCTTAATTGTCATTAAGAGAGTCCATAACATCAGTTATTACTATTCAAAGGTCAATCAATTGTGCTGTTTGCACCGTCCCTCCATGCAGATGGAACCTGTCTGGTCCCCTTGTCCTGTGAACGGTTTATGTTCAGCCTGCTCTTCGTAGCAGGCGGGCAGTAATACAGCCGGGCTGGAGAAGGGACAGGGACCTATAGTGGCAGCCTTGGAATAGTAAATAAAGAATCTGCATGACAATATTTGTTGACCTTTACTTTGCCCTTTTACAGTGTCAGATTGCGAAGTGTAAGGCGGTTTATTATAAAGCAGTGCTCACACACACACACACACACACACACACACACACACACACACACAGAACACGGTATGCTGTGTTATATTTCTGCATGCATGTGTGCATGACGCACAGGAAACAGACATTCTCTGTATTGGTAGGATCTAATAAAGCTGCACGCAATCTTACTGCTGGTGGCAGATAAGAACTCTCGGGTTATAGTTACACACACTAGATAGTTAGAAACGTACTAGCTAGAAACTTCTGGACCAGTCTCACGCTCTCATGCTTTCAGCATGCTAATCTTCATGATTGATTATGCTTGTTTCATGGGTGGATAATGATATTTATTCATTATAGAAACGTATGCAGACGTACTATTCACAGGTTACACCGTTATGTTATTGTATTGAGTCATGTCTGACCGATGGAAATAAATAAGTGAAATCAAACGCACTGAAAACATTAACTTTGAATCCACCTCTAAATCGTTCAGGTATTGCAGGACTCTTGATTTTGTACAACGGTGTCGTTAGTCGGTCGGCAGCTCATGTCAGGCTGGGGAAGATCTAACCACAATGAAGACACTCCATTATAGATATAACATGGCATAAGGTACTTCTAATGTAACTCCAGTCTCCTCTTACCTACCGATGGGGGGGGGAAGAGAGAGAGAGAGAGAGAGAATAGATACACATGTAACATATGAGCACACACAATATGCTTCCACAGGACTGTGCTTGCTTGCACAATTTCTCTGACTCGCTCTCGCTCTCTTTCGCTCTTTGTCTCTCGCGCCTGCTCTAGCTCTCTCGTGCATGCTATCTCTCGCTCTCTCTCTGACTCTATCTCTCTTTCTCTGAGGCACACACTAAACAGCCAGGAGGCCTGTGTGGATCATAAGCGTCTGCGTTCGTCCTCACGCTCTGAGCAGCCAGCAGCTCTTCCTCCCTCCCTCACATGACACATCAGGGTCGGCTGATCTGTTCTCCTAGCGATCTCAAAAATCCCGTCGCTCATACAGACGTCTGAACGAGACGAGAGGACGTCGTGGATCAGGTGGCGCGGTCTTCACAGGGGCTGAGGTCATACCAGGTTCACGCGGTTCAGCTGAGGAGGTGTCGCCGGTGTTGACATGCTCCTCTCCACACTAAAAGCCTTTTTTAGATTCTGTCTGCAGCCGCGTCTCACAGGTGCAGTCGCCTGGGCTGAACGCGTTCAGAAAAAAGGAAAAGGAGCACAGACGTAGTACCTACGCAGACAGAAGCTGAGGCTGTGACACCCAGCATGAGCCATCCTTCATGTGGATCGCTGGCTAAACAGAAATGTGCTTAACAAGAGAACATAGATGAGACGGAAACATTCCCCGCTTGCATTTTAACGTCTAACGTTCCCGGCTGAACGCGGGGACGGGCTGTGTGATGATCTATTGTGTACATCAACGTGTTCAATCATGCAGCTTGCCTCACAAGGTGCTGCTGCCACTGCATTACTCCGTACAAGTTGTGATCATTTATTCATCCAACATTGAGGGAGAGCTTTGTTCCTTCAAAAACAATCAAAGAGACGAGCCAGACGCATCGCCCTATCAATTTTTCACTTGAGTACAAAAGCGTTACCTTATTGCCTTCTTTAATACGCGTTTTCCTATCCAGGTCCGTGAGAGCCAGGCTTGAGTGTCCTACAGTGTGGAGTAATGCGAGCGCACCAATCACATAACGTCTTTCCCATTTACGCGCTCTGCTTTCTATTTAACTTGCTGTTTGTCTGTTTCTTATTACGCGGGTCCAATTCAGACTGGGACTCTATTATGTTGCGTTCATTTTGTTTGTTGTTCCTGTGGACTGGGTAATTGGCCCCCATTGTCCTGTTGCGCTCTCCTTCTCGCTCCGTGAGCTCCCACTCAGCGAGATGATGTCTTCACAATGTTGTTGGTTTGTCCTGTTGTTCTTTAGATGAATAATTGCTATCTGGTTCCATTTAGCCAAATAGAGTTTTGATTGACATAATGAGGGAAAACAGGTGGTGAATCAATGCACCATACTGTATTTGATGTAATATCCTGATGTTAGTTCTGGTATTATTGTTCTCATTCCACTCCAGAATGAATCGGGGAACTTGCAGATTGTCGTCTGTCGGATCAACTGTTCTGTTGTTACACTCTTATGTTGCGGATTTCAACAAGTAAGCTTTGCTTTTGACAACTGGTCCGCCTCCACAAAAGGAACTGTGTGTGTGTGTGTGTGTGTGTGTGTGTGTGTGTGTGTGTGTGTGTGTGTGTGTGTGTGTGTGTGTGTGTGTGTGTGTGTGTGTGTGTGTGTGTGTGTGTGTGTGTGTGTGTGTGTGTACGCACGCCTGGCAACTCGTCCAACTTGCCTCTAACCTACTTCCCACAGCTGTCGCTGAGACGCATTTCAGTGATGGTTATTTCAAGAAGCAGCAAGTTGCAGGTTTATTCTGCCCCCTACTGCTAGAAAAGTAGATTCGCGGACTAATTCATATAATTTATTCGTGGTTTTACAATCCTCCTTTGACATTTCTTCAATTGTCAAAAACGTAAGATTGTTTCCCTGTTTTAAACTGCAACTTCCCTTTAGAAGAAACGGAATGACTACAGAAGAAAATATTCAAGAATTTCTGATATTTAATTTAAATGTCAATTTATGTCATAGCCTAGCGTCAACATAAAGATGAGAGTTAAAGGCTGCTTAATGCACCTAACCCAGGAACACGCGTTCCTAGATGTTCATCCTCCATTGGGCCGGCGATATCAATACTTGTAGGTGTGTTGTGTACCTTCGTCTGCCCCCCTGAATCCTGATGACACCAGCTGCCACTCCTGCCTCCACGTTCAGATTTTTGGAGGAAGCTCAATATTTGTACAGAGGGGGGAATTCGGATGGATTGAGTAATGCTCAATGAGCCAAATGTTCAATATGATACAGATGTGATATAATGCTGGATTCTTGCCTGGGCAAACAATAAGTATCAGGAAGGAATAGGCAGCATGAAAAAATGATAAAGGGAGATAACGTTACAGCTGAATGGGTTCTGAAGATGCCTCCTCCCTAATGTCCAGGACCCTCTAATATGTGCCATTCGGCATATCCTTAACCCCTGTCCATCCCTGCTTTTCTAGACTGTTTCCTCACTGACTATACTTTCATGAACCCTGCTTCCAATCACTGCCTCTCCAACTCACCCCCAAACACTAGTGTACAAACATCTACAATAACGTAGACATACGGATCACACACACACATGCACACACACACGCGCACACGCAAAAGGACATACACGCACACACACTCGCAAACGCACACACACACACACACACGTAAACACACTCGCAAACGTATACACACACTCGTCAAATCCCACATACACACACTCGCAAACATACACACTCCCAAACGTACACACACTCACAAATCCTACACACACACACACACACACACACACACACACACACAGAATCAATAGCCTTTACAGACACAGAGGATATGAGCTGCCTCTTTGTCTCAGTGGTGGGAGGTCTTCTCTCGTTGGTCTCTTTCTGTCCCTCACTGTGGTTATGCTGGTTCCTGTCTGCTGTGACATCTCCATCATTCGAATCAGCAGGTGTTTGGAGCCTTAACCACCGGCAAAAAGGGAAAGCAGCTGCCTTTGCCTTTGAAAGACATACAAAATCCATGCAAAAATCCATGCAAAACATCGTGCCAATGCTGTTCTTGGTTGCTAAGATCATTTATAAAATAACATATGAAATGATTAACATTATTGATAAAAGACCCTTCAAGTAAAATTTAGCTCATGTATCGTGCATGGACCTTCCCAGGCCAAAGTGCCATTGTCTGCAGCATGGAACCATACAATTATAGGCCTAAACCCCAAAGGTAACTCACTCTTATTCCACATGTAGAGATCATAATGATGATTATAGATCAATAATAATGATGATAAACATGGCCACCATTCCATCGGAATCCATTCTATGCGGTCTGTATGAGGAGACACGACAGGTCTGTGTGTCCTGTTCCTATGGCAACAGGGCTCCTGACATCACCGTAGTGACAGACGCACGCGCTGTGTCACTGCTAATGATTAAAGGGAGAAGGGAGGGATCAGACTCACCCATTCCTTGAGACAGACACGATCATACCTTCCGGTTTTAGTCAGGTAGAAAAGACTAGAATAAAGGAAATTGTTTGTCTAGATGTTCATAATGAATGACCACGTATTTTTTTAACTGTTTACAGACAGACCGGCACACACACGTGCAAGCAAACACACACACGCATGGACGAAGACACACGTGCACATGCACACGCACAAACACACCCGCACTCACTCAATCGTTCACACACTCACTCACTCAAACCCATCTACACACCTCAACTGAATTTGACTTAGATGTGTAGGATGTTTCTCTTAGAAATGCAGAATACACGATATTTAGGACAATATTGCTACAACATTAGTTTATGTTTATACGTTTTGACATTATATTAAGACATTATGGCAGAAGTTGGCCACAGGATGGCAGTGTTTAATGACAAATAGCACGCCATTCACCTTTGCTTTTTCTCAGTTAATCACGCTCAATTAAAATTTTAAATCAATTTAATGTTTTATGCCTGGACACTTCTTTGATGTGTTTATTTCGGGAAAAACTAATCAATTTTGATGGGTGAATGCCAAACGGCAGCAATGAGGTGACTTCTTAGAAACCTCGTCTGTCATTGATGTAGGGGTGCTGAACCAATCTCCAATGAGTCGCAGGCAGATTCTGAAAAATACTTGAAATTCATGAAACAATATTAATGTGCTGGAAATTATAATATAATAGTAATAATATATATAGGTTATGTATTATTAATATGATATTAATAACGACAACATTAAATAAGCAATAGAAAGTAAATGAAACACAGAAGAGAACCTATAGATCAAACATTTTACAAAGACATGTTTAGCTTGCAACCAAATCACAATTGTGCAGCCTATATGAGGCAAGAGATGCAGCCATCACAATTGATAAATGACATGATACAAATGACATATACTTATAAGTAACTGGAATAATGTTGTTTGGATGAACCATTAAATCTATAATCATCTATTTACTTTTCCATTTACCAGTTTAATATTTACTATGCATACAAATGGTGGGCTGTCTGTCCTATTAATTGGCAATCAAGCCATCTTACCATTTTATAATACTTGTAATGGAAATTGTAATGACATTGTTAGGCAAATGTTCCAAGGACAAATGGTGTGGCATTACAGGGTTTTGGGATATTAATCTTTACAATGAGGGTCCCATCAGCGGCTGATGCTTCTCGAAACGCAGATGCACATTAAACATGCGTTATTTAGCAGACATCAGCCGATTAAGTACACTTTAGTCATTTATGCACAATTATCTGGATTGGCTGAGACTCATTTTGTTTGAGATGTTAGATAATATGCAATCACATCGTCAGCTGCACATGCATACGAGCTCATGTGATACATGAAACCAGTCGAGTATTCCTGCAGATCTTTCAGGCTGCATTGGATTTAAATGCGTCTCATGTGAAGGGGAGTGCCTCTGTATGAGTGCAATCACCAGCGGTGAAGTGATGCACCGCCGGCCGGAACACGACGCATGCTGTCCCCATGTCCACCCAGCAGAGTGGATTGTCTCCCTGCTCTTTCACCGTGTGCCGTTCTCTCCCCTCTCCACTTCCCGCAGCACTCTGCCTGGGAGTGGATTTTCTTTCGGTTTATTTTGCTTTCTTCTTTCGACCTGACTTCATAACCTAATTGATTGGGAAATGAAATTTTCTTTGATTAAAAAAAGATTCAAGCGTTAAAGAGCGTCTTGGTTTGATTCGGAAGTCAGGTTGTCCAAAGCGTTACTTATAGAAATACCACCCGCTGAAATAAAGTGCCATGAAGCATATGCCATAGTCCCTTTTAAAAAATGAATATTTGCTTTGATTGAAGCCTCCAGTTATGTTGATTTATGAGTGGATGATGTATCCGTTATTTCATTCGTCCTTCTGTATCATTATAGTGCACAACAAGAACATATGCAAAGTCGTCTTTAGCAAGAGAAAACTGCAAGGTCCAAATAGAGAAGTACATTTATGTTTCTTGAGTCGTCAAACTAAGGAGAAGTATGCCTTCATGGCTTTCTGCCACAAAAGCCCTTTATGCCAGAAATCCACATCTTGTAAGATGACTGCAAAACTGTGTCTCCGACGACAAAGCACAGGACAGTTCACGTGTATTCCATCAGCACATGAAGCCAAACATATAAGCATTGAAGGGCACAGTGTTGTTGTACTCAATAGTAACAAGATAAGGAAGGCTAACTCTGACATCGGTATATGAAAGAGTATCACGATGAATCCCAACAAGTTTTGCGGAGCCAGAAGACAAAAGATCTTAAAACAGCAGCCGTTCCAATCTAAATTGAATGTGAAACCTTTACTTTTGGATGTTGCAAAAAAGTTTATACAATCCGCTGCTTCTGTGAATCCATGTTTACTGCCTCAGCCGCTCTATCAATTATTCAACAGCAAAGCCGTGTGAGGGTTTGAGGGACCTAGCAGGAGGGCTCTCCTTTCTTTATGAAGGATTCCTATGCGTAAACATGAGACCATGCCTGCCAGAATATCACAGCTCAATAATCTATCCCCACAGTATACACTATATAACCCAAGATCAAATTACAAGATACGCTCGGTTTACGGAACCCACTCTCATAGCTTAAGCTTCTTAACCTGACGTTTCATAAAATATCATTTATAATTGGTAACGACCCGCCCAAAAACTTTTTTCGAAATCTGAGAAAGTATTTCTTCCATATCAATGGAAAACAAATCACGTATGCTTCTATCCCACAACAATAGCCTGCATCACACAGCTCACCATTTAAGTCTGTGGCTATTGCCCCCTAGTGGGAAATGTGTTCCTACCTGCTGAAATGTAATACTAATCCAGCAGGCCAGTGATAAACACGCGCCAAAGTCCTGGAGGCATTTCAAGCTACTAATAAATGCCTATTGAAATGGCGTCCTAGTTGCTGGAAACTGCAGCCTCTGACAATCATTTCCTGGTTCAGTACTTTGCCTTCCACAATGCCGCCCCTCGCTGGGAGAGTATGGCACGGGTAATTGCTCAGATGAGGGGTCCCCGTGGTAAATTGTTAAAATCAGATTAAGCGGGTCCCCAAACTGAAACCATTTCCCTTCAAACACAAGTGTAAGATCACACAAAAACAAGACACTAAAGCGGCACTCTTTCTTTTCTTTTTTACCCTTTTCAAAAGAACCATTTCAGCGTTGTCAAGCCCGAGACTCCGGTTTGCCTCTAACGGCGTTCACCGTCTCGTGCACATTTCGGCGGCGTAATGAGCTTTCAATTGGCCCATTCGTTTTTCCCCGTTGCGTTACCTGAGTTAAACAGCTCCCCAGACGTGGTGAGCTTCTGGTGATCTCCCTCAATTTGAGCCTTAATGAAAGCTTTGTCCCACTGCTGTGAGGCTCTTCCCCGACACCGCATCTCCCCTTCTCCGACAAGTGCCAAACAAGATGGCGCTCCCCAACGAGCCCCCCTGCTGTGATGAGAAACGTCGCCTGTCTCTTTGCTTATTGTGCTGGCATTTAGGTGGCGCAGCGTGGTGCTTCGACGAGCCTGCAGTGTCAAGGCTATTTCTCTTGCTCCAGCCCTTAATGCTTTGACTCGGCAAAACCAGCCCGTTGTCATCTTCCCCCTGTTGGCCTCGACCAGAGCTGTGAAGCGAGAGAAAAAACCTGATGTATAAAAATATCTCCAAGGAGTGTGTAATAACCTTCAAGGAAAGGGCTTTGATTGCACAACAATTTCACACCGAGGTCTCCTCTATCGGCCGGCCCCCCTAAAGCAGTAAAACGCTGCAAAAGGGCCGAGGAGAGTGAAGGGCAGCGAGGCGCTCGCTGGGTTTTGTCAGGAGTGAAAGATTGAAGAGGTGTGAGGGAGGGAGACCGCACGGCAGGACACCAGGGCTCCTGTGTTCGCTACAAAAGCACGGCTTCCCTCTGGCCTAACTGCTCTGAAAAAAATAAACCCAAAGAGAAGGGGGGGAGAAAAAATGAAAGTTCAGCTGATGGAGAAACGCTGACAGGGGAGGGACGGTCTAATCCTAATGGGCTGCCAGGGGGGGCAACGCCTGCCCCACAAACAAGACCCCTCTGACTGGAGGCACAATTTACTGATCCCCCCCCCAGCTGGCCTTTCGCCGGCATCAAATGGAAGATAACAAGAAAACCACAGAAACCACCGTTGACCCGGTAAAGTGGATGAATGGATTCTATTTATGGAAAATAAATCCCCTTTTGTGTGTGTGTGTGTGTTTGTGTGTGTGTGTGTGTGTGTGTGTGTGTGTGTGTGTGTGTGTGTGTGTGTGTGTGTGTGTGTGTGTGTGTGTGTGTGTGTGTGTGTGTGTGTGTGTGTGTGTGTGTGTGTGTGTGTGAGACACATCAGCAGAGGTTTACGAAGGCTTCAAGATCGAAACCGACCAGTTATTTATGCTGAACCTTCGGATGGCCGTCACAACGCTTTAGCTCACGCTAGGCTACAATACAAACGTAGGTCGTCTACAAAACCCGTTTGCATGTTATCTTACTGCGGTGGAAACGTTGCGGAGTACCTGATAATTGTGTTTTACGCGTTTTGGTTTCCACCTTTCCCCGTTGCTGGTTTTAACGGCACCTTTAACCGGCAAAGGTTGCTCTGGTCACCTCCCTGCATGTCGCTGTTGTTGACTTTGCAGAAGGTTAAGCAAGGCATTGTGATGGTAAATGGTTGTTATATGGCGAGTTAAGCCCCATAAAGCCAGCTCCAGGTTGTAATCCTCTCCCTTTCCTTCAAGGCCTCATTGATCACCACATTACTGCCGTGCAGTTATTGGTCGTCCTGAAACAGATTTTCATAAAGAGGGGAGGGGCGCGGTGCTGGTTTATTGTTTTCTGTTGCGACCCACTCTTGGCGTGTCTGTTTAATGTTTGCTTGTTCCTCTGCATGTTCTGTTTGTTCTCGTGATGTGACGTTCGCCTTCAACCTCCCTCCAAAGACACACAGGACATACACTAAAATGCGGCAGTAGTCATGCGTGAGTTACCTTTATCTACCTTCCATATGGCCGGAGTCATCGTGGATATGGTTCAGCCATGACGAGGTATTATGAGACTAGATGGGATGGTGGAAGTGCGTTGGTTTGAGTTCCCGCTTCCGCCTCTAGATGTCACTGCTGGCTCACTGCTATCTTGGCGTCGCGTTGGCTGTATCATGGCGTTTCAGACCTCAATAACAACAGATGCTGCTGATCATCAAGTCTCAGATCATATTTATCTTTCTTTGTTACTGCTTGTAAAATAACTCTCTCCCTCCAGATAAATAAACATTACAATTGGCGGTACATATTGGCGCAAGGAGTTGCTTCCAATTGAGATCCACAGCAACACCAAAAATACATGAATGTGGAGCTGACAGGTTGCCTTGGCAATTAAGCTAAAACACTCCAGGTGCATTGTAATGGTTATTGCGTTTTAGGAGAAACAAACAACTAATTAATGACTGAGTCCTTTTCTCCCCGTGAATCCACTTTTTTGAAACGTATACCTCCTAAATTGCTGTAGGCCTCTTCCATAGGTGTCCATAACTTCCTTCCTCCTCTTCTCCTCCACAGACCGAAATCAGTCATTTATACACGTAGCAACAGACTGACTGGGACACACACTGCGGTATTCAGATGTCCTTTCTCTCGCTGTCTCTCTTCTGTTGCTGATCGGTTCTTCAAGAGAAACACAGTGTGCTCGTTATCGACTTACTCAGTGTAACGTACCTTTGGTTTAGCAGTTCTTTATTTAGTCAATCCGGGGCCGAGGAGACTTTGATGGTTCCTCATGTTACTTTATCAATCATTTATTTTTGTTACAGCCCCATAGGCTACAATTCTTAAAGTGCGTTCTTCATTTTACTTTTTGGACGTCAGCCGCCGAGTGAACACATTTCTCACAAGAGCACCAACCTTCTCTTCCTTCCGTGGTGTCGGTGTTGAGAACACGGATATTTATTCCCTCTAGTTGGTCCCGTCCCATTTCACCCCGCAGAAGATGTATACTACCTCAGTGTATACTTAACAAAGTACACAGGCTAGAGATGGCTGTATAGACTACACACCATGACAGGACAACGGTGGCAGAGTTCCAGAACGAGGCTGGTAGATGGCGTGTGTTGTGGTGAGCCCCGTGCGATAGGCCTACTTATTGTTGGGTTGGTGTGGCTGTTGAAACATTAATAGCAGAACTTCAGTGGACTCCTTAAGACCCTTGTAGCAACCCCCCGTCGGCCCCACTGTGGTGCAAAGTGATTTAATCTTTCTTTGTCTTCAGGCTTGCAATTCTTTCGTATTTCACAATGCTGCTTTTATCACATTTGTTACTTGCTACTTATTCACATGACTGAATTAAATAATAATACGGTTCATTAAGAGTATCAGAATATAAGGACATTAATGTGTCCATATAATGTACAATGTATACAGTACAATATAAAATTGTATAGCCAATATATACGGTGTGTAGATATATGCAATATACGTTTTATGCTGTAATTATGCTGTAATTATTTTAAAGGTAACGTGTTACCAGCCTACGTCTGCTTCCAATATGTACCTTATAATCATACTCAATTTCGCGCGCGCGTGTGTGTGTGTGTGTGTGTGTGTGTGTGTGTGTGTGTGTGTGTGTGTGTGTGTGTGTGTGTGTGTGTGTGTGTGTGTGTGTGTGTGTGTGTGTGTGTGTGTGTGTGTGTGTGTGTGTGAAGATCTTTGTAACCTTAAATGTGAGGATATTTCCCATATTTCTATCTATTCTTTCTCCACCTAAACCACCAGATCTCCATTTGAAAGCCAGAGCTTTACTTACAGGTCCCATTACGGATGCAGGTTCTCGCGGGTGGTCTAGCGGTCAGGGGCGGCATCTGAGTGCTGGTATTTTCCCCTCTGTCCTCTTTACCTCTGTGATTGAATGGCACAGGGCTTCCCATGGGTCTTGCCTCTGCTTCCTGTCCCAGCGTTGCCCTCTCTGCTCATTGAATATACAACAACCTGCCGGCTCTCCATACCTTCCTGAAATCACAGGGCATCACGTCCTCCACTCCCCTCTTTAAAAATAGTCATTGTGCCGTTGCTGGGGCTGCTGCTGCTTCTCCTTTGACTGCAGCACAATAAGAGGGAGGTGGGATTCCTTGTGGAATTCGTTTGCACCGGCAATACGCCCTTACCCGAGGTGTTTATGAGTGTGTGAGTGAATTAGTGAGTGAGTGAGTGTTGCCATTTGTATTCACACCAGTGATGTTTGAATGTTAAGTTTGTTTTGTTCCTCAGCTGAGGATTTTCATGTTTATTTAACATGAAAAAAAATTAATTGAGGGTTAAAAAATTAACCCTCAATCCTAAATGGAGGGTTCGCACCTAACCACGACCTGAATGACCCCGTCTACAGAGGCTGTCCTGACAGCTCAATGCACATTCCAGAACCACATTCCAGGAAACCTACCCGTGTCCGGTATTGTTCTTTATTATTTATGCTAGTGACTGTTACTAATTATGGATGTACTGACCCTGTGTTGAAACCTGAGATATTAATTCGCCTATAGGCCGTTCTTCTAAGCATTATACTTCCTGCTGCTATTCAGAGTGTTAGTGTTTGTGTGTACCGCCAAGAGACTCTGGGTTCAGTAGATCAATCATCGTTCTGTGTTTTATTCCCTCATGTTTTTGCCTAACATCATATCAGTGCCAGGATAACCTGGTAATCTCTTGTTTTCCACCCCATAGACGTGCCCTAGACTCAAATGTTTTCATCTTTGTTGCTCTCAATGGAGTTTTTGGGGCGGTATGATTCATTTTACAGATATCTTGACAAGTAGTGAGGCTTCAAATATATTGCTGCGCCTGATCTGAACAAATAACACACGCTTAAAGTGCCGAAATAAGAATCGTTTGACATAGATGTTTTATTATTAATGTGGTTTAATGTAGATTGGAGGATTTCTGATCTTTTACGTTGAGTTAGAGAAATGTGATGAAATTCGGGATGCTTTTTAGTTTCAACCTTCTACTCTGACACATTTCATTTCTTCTTCTTTATCAGAGGAGTGTTAAGCATGAGCTTGGCACATTATACAATTATTCACCTTTACACAGTCCCATACATTCAGACCTACCAGATCTACTGTAAGTCACAAAGCAGTCCCAGGAATCAAGGTTCCTTTGATCAAGGGCAAGAACGGAAGAAGGAGAGAGCCTTTCGCACTATATCTTTTTCTCTAGCAGGAGGTCTAAGATTGGAATCTGTAACATTATGGATAATGTTCTCTCCAGAAATATTGTATGAAATAATGTATTATATTGTGCAATTGTATTCTCCATATAATCTTCAGTTCATATTTAAGTTTGTTTTGGGAACTGAGAGCTGCATTGTGATTTTTGATGTCATAATATTAAGTCATATTCCAGTTTATATTCCAATTCCAAGTGGTCTTTTTACCACTTCCTCAGATGTTGAGCAATCCCAGCAGGGTAACTTGTTTGTTTGGTGGTTTCAAATGTATTAATATTTCAAACTAATAACGTAAATTAATCCTAATGATGAACTAATCATGAACAAAACATTCATATAAACTGTAGATGACTAATAAGTGCTATGTTAAAGAGGCCATATTTTACAACTAGGTGTACTGTTGGTTATCTATTTCAAGTAATGTCAAAATCGACCCTCTAGTGACATCACAAGTGGGAGGGTCCACCCAGATGATGAATACATCAGCCCGCTAATCTAATCTAATCTAATGGACCATACCAATTTGTAGTTCTACGGACCTACTTTTGGTAATGATTAATTTGTCATCGACAAAGGCCTTATCAATTCATGAAAGGCTTATGAATAAACATATTACAAAGTTTTATCATGAAAGTATTGCATTAGAGGACAAATAAATCTTATCAAACAGTGATTTTCACGTCAGTCCAATATGCCGTAGTGTCATCGTGTCATCATGAGCGCCACAGGGTGTAACTATATCTCGCTGTGTGCCCCGGGTCAACGCTTCGGAGCGCTGCACTGCGTTTCTGATTTGCTCAATATTGAGCGTTCATGAGCTTCTGTTGCGCAACGCTCTCGGTCCATCTTCATTTCGCCTCATTTGTTCGAGTGGCCTTGCACCAGCACTCTCATTTCCCTCGCTGCCATGGCAACAGGTAACGCAGATGAAGTTATTGCAGACCAGAGTCGGTAGTAGTTTCATTGAAAAATGTTCACATGAATTCACTGCCCAAAAGGAAAGAAAGTAATCACCATTATATATGATTACTATATGGTTTAAAAAAACAACAGCATGCAGTTATCCGTGCGCAGAATGCTCTCTTGTTCCTTAATGTACACTTTTCTAGACCATTTTCAATCTAGTGTGTGAACTATGAACACATGGTATGAATCCTACATCAAGTTCGCCCAACAGAGTTGATACATGAATATGAAGAACAACACATGAGGAATATTATCAGTAAATATTCATACATATTCGTTGAATGACTACCACAGACCTCACTACCTTTGAGAATGCAATCACTATCAGAGATGGTTTTCAAAACAGCATTTCAAGCATTGCAGCATACAGCGTATACATCTCGAAGTAAACAGAATTGAACTAAGATCCACTGAAGTGAGAGTCAAGCCTGACTTTACCTCATGTTACCCGCCTTCTCTACGGTGGCTGAGAAATGCCAGACTACATGAGACCGCTGCTGATCTTGTACTACCGCAGGGGGGGGGGGGGATGAATAATTTACAAGTTATTTCCCTTTCATCTTCTCAGGTCTATCTCGCTCTCTCTCGCTCGCGCTCTTGCTCTCGCTTTCTCACTCAGACCTAGTTGTGAACCCTTGAGATGGGGTAATGGGGGAGCGATCCCCTCTGCATAACAAGCACAGAGTGTGTGGGGAGGTTACCGAGGGTCTCTCCGTATAATTGCGCCCACAGTTAGACCGGAAAGGGGATTTGTAATGTAAGGAACAGTTTGGATGGAGTCTTTGCATTTGTAATGTCGCACACAGTGCTTATCATGTGAACGTGTCTATAGTTCATTTGTGGGGTTAGTCCAAACAGGCCGATAGGAGTGAAAGAGCTTCTTACCGTCAATGTATTCATTAACATCGTGTTTTATAGTCAACAATAACAACTAGGCTGTGCTATGCTATATTTATCAGGGACCGTCTATTTAATATAGGGTCATGGTCTGTCATCTTACGATTGCACAAAATAGTGTCCTACATTGAAAGCAGCTTTACATATTAAATGATAGGGCTGGCGAACAGCAGTTGATTCGAAGGCGTAATAGTGGGCTAAAACACAGCTCTCCAGAGATCACACGATGCCGGCTGACATGCTCCCTCTTCAATTCAATTTACGCTGAAAGAACTTTAAGAACTCGGGTTTCCCCCCCTCAGTTTGTTTGTGCTCTGCAGCGAACACAGGAAAAGGAGAGACATAAAACATAAAGACACACAGCATTCACAACGATCAAATGTGTAATTCATACGACACAACCCGTCTTACAGATATTGTTATAATTATGGAATCGATGTTTGGTGTTCAACAGCTGAACAAAGCATCTCAGTTGACATTGAGCTGGTTATCAGTGTCACGAAGCGTTCCCTGTGTCCTTGCCACCTTGCCAGAACACGTTGCAGTAGCTCTACCAGCAGCAACATTACCTTGGTCTTATGAATTCCACTTGAATAGAATAACTTGTAGGTGATGTGATTCCGACAATGGCAGATGGGGAGCCAAATGGTACTACTTTAATGTTTTCCGCTCGCAAGCAGCTGCACCCAAATGCAATACGACACGGAGGAGAAGTGCAAAGAGTTGGGAGTAAATTGGATTTAGCACTTGCTTTGAACACTCAATCATTGAGATGCGACTTTGAGTATTTTGTCTTCAGAATTTGAAATACGGCAAAAGTTTCAAGAGCAGTTTAGGGTTCCACACTTTATCCAGGAGGAAGGAGGTCTACCGGAAAAGTTTGTTGGGTTCTGACGACAAGAAGGCCTATTGATTTCATTTAAAGATCCACAATTTAATTATTTGAGGATCTTGAAATTGGCTCCTCATTGTCCATGCATTTTTGTGGTAACACTCTGCCATAAGGATTCCTTAATCAAACTGGAAAGCATGTGACAACTTTGGCGATAAGCTGACATTTTTCCTAGAGTGTCACAACCGACAACAAGCGTCGTAACATTCCTCATACTGCAAATGGACGGGCCTAAATATCAAATATAGCAAATATCAGTGGACCAAATGCTCAATCGCCAAGGCTTCAATGATGGATAGTGATTTATCAGACATACATTTACAGGAAAAATATTAGAGATTAGCACTTTAAACAATCGTTAACGTTAGTAAATGCCACAATATATTGTTGTTATTAGCATATGGATTAGTATTAGGGTTAGGGTTAACCCTTGCCCTATTAATAAATGTGTAGCTTTTCAAATGAACACCATTACCCTAGTTAACATGAAAACCATTAGTGTATGATTACTAATTACAATTAGTTAACCGTTTGTTAATTGTTAGTTAATGCCTAATACTAACTATTACTAACTATAAACTATTAGTTCATGCTTATTAATGTATTAACTATGCTATTAATTGGTTATTTAATAGTTAAAGGAACATGTATCTAATTAATCTCTTTCGATAATATACACTAGGACTTTTAATGAGCATTAATTAACATCATGCAATTGATTATTATTTTATGTTGATTATGCCTATCCTGAATTTTAGTTGAACTACTCATTAAAAGAGGTAGACTATTGTATTTATTGTATTGTATTCTCACTCATTCCCTGAGTGGACTCAAATCAGGATGAGGCAAACCTTACAATTCCTTACCACCTATATAGGGCAACTATAAAAAACATTAAGTTTGAATAAAATAATTAACCTTTTGGGCCTACAATATGTTATCAATTTAATATCATCCCAGTCTTTGCGCCAAATAAATAATACCCCTAATAACCGATCCTTGGTTTCTGATAAATATCCATTTCATTTGTCTTTGTTTCCAGCTTTGTTCAGCCTGAGGTTCGTGTGGGACAGGAGTGGGCTCTCCATCCTGTGTCTTTGTAGATCATCTACTCGCATCCATTGACCATGGTGCTGACTGCTGCCTCCCATCCGGCCGCGCTGAGATCTGCACCACATTTCGCTCACATTTCGCTCCTGCTAGACGACGCAACGTGGACCCCTGACTGCTAACCTGTACAACCAATAGAAGCGGGGGTCTCCGTTCGTTTGTCATTCTCACGGCCAATCACATGGTCGCATGGGCGGGCCTAGCGAGGGCCTGGCATTCATGTTTGGTTGCAAAAGGTAAGCTCTGGATGGGATTTTGTGAGTTTATTTTGATTGCATATTTAATTACTACATTTAATTGTACGAGGCACAGCTGTATAAGGTGAGGTATAATTTTCTCTTTCAGGATAAATTACTTTTGAATATGAGTTGTTTCGTAAGTCGAGCGGAGGGGAGTGGACAGTGTTTGTAAAGTAGCCCCAGCTGAGACCAGCGGTGGTTGTCTCCTGTCGTCTGCTGTGATTGTTTATTAAATGGTCTAAATGCACATCGATTATTCTCTGTTTTCCTCCCCCCTGGTCGACAGGACGGGGTTATACCGGCTGGGGGGTCAGGGTGGTCTTATAGGGGCTGCATTGTGGTCATGTTGTTACTACTAGTCCACTATACTACAGTGCTACTACTCCTCAATGGTTCAAGTTGGACCGGAAAGAGGTTTTATTCTGACAGTCCTTCAAAGAACAAGTCTGTCATAGAGACGTTTCTCTTTATTATTGAGTCTTATACGGTCCTATATTACCGCGGGGAGACTCTTCTCATGGGATATCTTCATCGATGTAACGATCACGTGTTTACTGGTCTTAAACCAGTCCAACATGTGGCGGCAGAACACCCCCGGGGTCTGTCTTTTAAACGTGATAACTGTGATATTGATGATGGTCTTGTGGTGATACTGAAGTGTCTTTTGGTCCTCTCAGGAGCAGTCCCCCGGCTGTGAGACGAGGAGACCCGGGACGGATGTGACCCCACCACACCTCTTTGAAAAGTACTTTTCCCTCGACAACTGGAACTGAATTACTTGGAATTGGATGCTGTGGATGAGGAATCCTTTGAGATTATTCCCATAGCTTTTTATTATATTTATTCGCCCCCCTGGAATGGCATTGGATAAGAGCTAAAACCTTGTGGTTTCTCAGTCTTCATCGAGGCGTTTTGGCGGACTTCACTTACTTTTCCCGGAGGTCTGGCATTTCCCAAGCCCAGTACGACATGGATCAAGCCAGCGGGGGAGAGGACCCCAACAAACCCTCTAAGAAGAAGTCAAACGAGGAGGAGGGAAAAAACAAGAAGCTGGTAGGTTTGGCGTGTTTAGGTGATTCTTTAAACATGTTAGGGGGTCAATGGCGTTAGCTCATCTGCAGTCGATTAGAGACCGACTTAAAATACACCTATCTCCTTAGTGTGTGTGTCTCTCTCTCTCTCTCTCTCTCTCTCTCTCTCTCTCTCTCTCTCTCTCTCTCTCTCTCTCTCTCTCTCTCTCTCTCTCTCTCTCTCTCTCTCTCTCTCTCTCTCTCTCTCTCTCTCTCTCTCACAAACACTCTGTCTCTCTCTCCCCCCCCCCACATGCTAATCAACCAATACGTTGACCTTACTTCACCTGTGTACACCAGATATGTACCAAGCTCAGCATAGGTAAACATCAGTTCTTATGTCATGTTGTTGATGAAACCCCACCACACACTCCCCCTCTGATCTGCTGCGTTCCCTGGTGGTTCCCCAGTGAGCCAATAATATCACATGTCATTCAGCACGGCACTGTGTTGGGCAAAGCGTGTCCCAAATAACTATGTAGCATGTAATACAACAATAATACACATCAGCAGTCTTTTATTTTTCACTGAGGTAAAAGAGCGAGTGTTTCTATTAGTGCTTTGCTTTTGAAAAGCACTCAACATGTTGAGGGAACAGAGTACTTTCTAATCAATACTGCGAAACCGGAAGGCTTCTCATGTGAAAACATTTGTTGACATTCTTTCTGCAGACCAACCTCTAGTCATTGAGTTCATTGGAATATCAAAGATTTCTAGGTTCCAGTTGGGGCTGTTTCAAAAAGTACAGCAAGGCTGTTGTTGATAAGACGTAGCAATCCATTAGCAACTACTACTGCTTTACCTTCACTCTGGCCCTGGGTCAAGACAGGGTACTGCAGAACCCCTCTTCATTGTGGCCCTGGGTCAAGACAGGGTACTGCAGAACCCCTCTTTATTGTGGCCCTGGGTCCAGAAAGGGTACTGCAGAACCCCTCTTCGTTGTGGCCCTGGGTCCAGACAGAGTACTGCAGAACCCCTCTTCATTGGGGCCCTGGGTCCAGACAGGGTAGAACCTCAGCAGGCCTAATGCAGAATATCCATAGTTCTGATTCAACAGAAAGCTCAATCTTTCTAACATAGACCTGGTTTGTTCATGCATTGGTCTTGTTTTTTACTTTTCTTATGCATGCATGAGTTTGCTTAGCTGACTCATATGCAGAAGTACAGGTATTAGTAACTGTAACTATGCCCCAGTTTACCCAAACAGTTCCCTAGATATTAAGCTCACAAGATCTCTCTCTGGACAGATCCACTTACCCAATCAGGGTGACATTAAAATAGGAATTGTATGCCATGAGGAGAGGTGTCATCACCTCAACTGCCCCTCCTTTAAATAATAAAATTTGGGTCGTAGAAGTGAGAATTAACAATGCAAAACTTTCTAGGTCCAAGGGTTAGATTGTAATTGCTGTTTGTAACGAGGGAGAACCAGCTGTAATTATCCTGATACAGTGGTTTCTTTGAGGGTGGATGAAGGCCTACTGAATTCAATATTTTATGTTCTTCAAGTCACATGGTCACAGGACTGTTATTCTGTTTATTCATTAGTTACCAGTCTAGTCTAGCCCTAGCAGCTACTATGAGTATAGTAGCTATGAGTACTACTAGAGTACAGTAGTGTTGAAAGAGACTGACGTCATTGAGGGAAAGCTTTATGGGAAAGTATATATATTTAAATTAAAGCAGGTAGTCTTGTCTTTTAATAGATATCTGTTGTTTTCAATCTCTTCCACTTTACGTGCTCTCTCCTGTATAAGGGAACTACATCAAAATCATAATTTCCTGGAGATACCAGTTGGCACAAGTGTCTTAACATTCATGAGGATTAGAACATCTAAACTTAGCTTGCAGTGTGGTCTGAGCCGTGGTGGCCAGGTAGGTATCATTAGCTGAGGATGGCGTCTGTGCCTTTGGGGTCACAGGGTACATGTTACGACATGGTATTTTGATATGACTAGTCGCTTTGAGGCCCCTTTTGAAACATAAATGATTGACAGCTCAAGTCGGTGAACCAGGTCTTAGTGCTTTCTTGTACACAGTTAGCGGCGGTCTGGAAAACAGTGGTGTGACCTCAATGCTTTATTGTTCGGGTGTAGAGGGCAACTGGTGCTGTAATAGCAAGTAGCAGGACTGTAGCACGGCTCGACCAATTGTTTTCATTACCCGATACGTCGCTCCACTTTGAGCAGCCCCACCGGAAGGCCAATTATTCTACAATGTGGTGTTTGAGGAAGGGGCTTGAACCCACAACTGGAGAATAAGGCTCCCAATGGGATACTGGAATGCCACCCTCACGGCCGCAGGAAAATAAACAGTATTTTGTAGTATGTGTTGTATTGGGTGTCAACCCTGACCAAGGGTAGAAGAGAGGAACTAGGAGTAGGAACTCTACACAGTACGCCCGCTGGTATTCTTGGGTCTCTGGCTGACTCAGAACTAGAACAAGTTTTTGGGGAATGTCCCTCAGTACCTCAGATGTGTCATGCCTGCTATGCATCCCAGCTGGTTAAGGGTAAGTGAAAGAGTCAGGGGGATGGAACTACTACAGTCAAACAGGGTAGCCCAGTGTGGGAGTAATGACGGCAGCATCAGATGCAACCTTGCACACCTCACTCTAGGTTCCACCCTGTGGCTTTCATGTAGAAAAGACGGACTCCCCATTAAACTCACATTTGGAGACGCCTGTGCGTGAACTGTGCCTAGCGGTGCGGACCAGAAGTGACATCATTACAGGCCTTGCGCACGGCTAATATGGCGATTTGGCGCATGTCACACACTTCTAGGGATTTTGATTTGAGAACTGCATGTCCCAACCATGGATGTGTTGGGAGGATTTCAGATGATGTCACACAGACAGTTTCTACTTACTAAGCTATTTTTGTTGTTTTGTCGGTATATTGAAGATGGACTCATTTTAGGAGAGGTTTGGTGAGGCTGTTTGCCTGTTCAAACACATTTACAGTCCTTCTCAAAGACGGTCAGATGTGGAAATGGTGGCGTCTCCTTTAAAGCAACAGCGTACAAATTATATCATCTTCCGCATCACGAAGCACCTGCTCTGCATCCACTCTGCATCAACCATTTAGATTCATTAATAACACAGATATCCTTTTTGCCGGAGGTAGTAACTACCGACAGGAGTTCTTCATGCGTTGCTTTTCGTGTCCAGTGCCCCCTGTTGGTCAGGCGAATACCGCCTACGACCTGACTGAGACTTTCTGTCTTTACGTAAAAGACAGTCTCTCTCTCTCTCTCTCTCTCTCTCTCTCTCTCTCTCTCTCTCTCTCTCTCTCTCTCTCTCTCTCTCTCTCTCTCTCTCTCTCTCTCTCTCTCTCTCTCTCTCTCTCTCTCTCTCTCTCTCTCTCTCTCTCTCTCTGTATCATTTATTACTAGGCTTGCTCGCTGTTGCTCCAGCTCCCCAGGCAATAGTCCGGGCTAGCTCCCATACAGCTCGGGCACTGGGGGAGGAAGCCATTCGTCTTCTCTTGGTGAAGAGGGCCAGGCCTGTTTTGTTTAGCTCCCCTCGTGTGTAAGGCAAATGTAGAAGAGGGTGTGTGTGTGGAGTTCTAATTTTCGTTTTGGGTAAAAGCTAGTATTAGGAAATTGTTCCTTGTTTCCATTATTGTTGGATCTGGTATGTCTGTGTGAGCATGTGTGTTTGTGTGAATGCGTGCATGTGCGTGTTTGTGTGCGTGTGCATGCGTGTGTGTGTGTCTGTGTGGGTCGTTCTTGTGTAATGAGGCCTAAAGTGCCTGAGGTAGGAGCTCATGTTGTGAAGACGAAGGCGTCAGTCTTAAATGTGCAGATAAGACCTGAGCTGACAACGTGACATTGTTACCGCCGTCAAACGCTCAACCTGAGGAGACTCCAGTCCCACCCTGGGATGGGCCTGATCCCATCACTGGTTCTTTCCCACAAGATTTTTGAAGACTATGGTGGGGGGCTCGTGATCTTCTAGTGGGACCGAGGGCATACCCCCCCCCCCCGGGGAGAAAAGATTGAATTGAATTCATTTAAATGCATCAATCTGGGGAATTTTGAGAACCAAAATATGACACATCAATTACTGACTAATTACTTACAAACTGATATGAATGTTGATGACACAATGTAAAGGGTCATACTAAATTTAAGAAAAGATGAAAACAAAAATGACTAAAACTCAGTGCTGAGCCTTTATACCACTAGTTTATTATTATGATTATTATTATTAATACTATTAAATTCATAGACTCTTACACAAACAGCTGCCCTTAATACAGACTGCTGGGTTTAACCCAAACAAAGTAACGCATATGTCGAGTTTGTCTTTCTTTTTTGTCTTTTTTTTATATTGAAAGTAACTATTTCGGCCGAAATTAGACTATGGCTAGAATTAGACATAGTCTAATTTCGGCCGCAATAGTTTCATTCTCGTCATTGTGTGGGAAACACTGACTGCAGCACTGTGTGCACACAGTCAACATGCAAGGACACCACCGATATGGTGCACCTTGGGGGAAAGTTTAGATAAGGGTGGATTAGTACAAACTTCCTGGTCGCCGTCCCCTGGGTTCTGTGTAGAGGTTATATCTGGTGGGAATGGGCCCGGTGACAGTCAACCTGCTTTCGTATGCAAGGGGAAGCGATGTCATGGGTTCAAAGGGATTCTGAGCATCTGTTTGACAGCACGCCGCGCCCTTTGACAGGGCCGCGACAGCATGTATTTTTCCAGATCATGGCTCTATAGTATCCTCATCATTATTCAGACAGCAATGCCTTTGAGCTGGGCTGTACAGTTCAACCCCTAGTGTGTGTTAATATACATGTATGTACGTACTATCTACGTGCATAGTATATATGATTGTGTATCCATACACATTCATTCACATTCAACATCTTTAGGCCTACATGTATAGATAGGCCTAAAGATGTTTATCTACTGTGCACGTATATTTAGACGTTTTATACACACACAGAGAGCAAGAGGTAAGGACACAGAGTTGGGGAGAGTCAGACGGACGGAGGGAAACAGGGCGAGGGAGATATAGAACGAGAGAGAGAGAGACCGCGGACAGACAGGAAGGGGGTATGAGTCACAGACCATGTAGGGAGCCTGAGCCGTGGCTATGATATGTGGCGGGCCCGGCCTATACAAATGTAATGAGGATGGGTGTGAACCGTTGACCGACAGATTAGCGGTGCGGGTGAGTGTGTCTGTGTTAGGCTGCTACACGCCGGCCTGTTTGCGCCAGCCTGACTGTAATCAGTGGCTGACTTTTGGAGGGCCCGGGCCTGTTAGACCCGTCAGTCGGGGGACGTTGGGTTTCAGATGACGGCGCAAACATGGTTTGCAATCAGATTGCTTACGGCGTCTTCTAGGCCTTCGGTCGCCGTCGCTCACTTCTCACAGTCGCAAAATATCATCTTGTCTGGCTGAGCCCCGCATATCGTTTCAACACGTTATGTTCAGTAGCGAGAAAAGCAGTTTTTTCGTGCCGCTACTCTAAACAGCTGAACTGTTTCTGTTTATATGTTGCATTGCTTTGGGTTGGGAATGAAAAGTTTTCAACACGTCTTTATAAAGTGATACCACAGCTTCACAACCTGGCCACCAGCAACGGGCTGCGTGACACCGCGCGTCCTCTCTTTCTCCAGTAGCGGGGTTGTTTATAACCTGTTAACGCCTTGATTCATTCAATTACACCATAATGATTGTTGACATAGTCATCATTTAGCTTAAGTCATTAGAAATAATGAACAGGCCAGTAATGGCTGTGAAGTTGCGGCCCACTAATGGTGTCTTATTGTTAGACTTTGGGCGTCTACGCGTCCTACTGGAGAGTCCAGTGTTGCTTCATGCATCGCTGGACCTACAAACTACTTTCTCTGGACTTTTCTGACTTGTTTTGTGGTCCGAGGTAGTCAATGAGCTGCTTCTTTTATAACGGCACAAGCTATCATTTCCATCCCCAGCAAATTAAGGTTAAGTGTTTTGTTTTGTCATTAAAGTTGTGACTTTGTTAAGCGGGTGACTTTGATAACCCTGCTTCTCAAACCAGTGCTGCGGTCCCGACATCGGCCGGAGGAAACCCCCCCCCTCCCCCAGTGCTGATCACATCCAATCAGGATTCAGTTGCTCAGAATTCAAATATTTTGATTTGAGCTTGAGCAAGTTAGGGTTACGGCAGGTTGAGTTAGGGAAAGTGCGGCTAGTCAAATGAGCGGGTTGGGTGGTGGAAAGGAACAAACTCGACCACGGCAGGAAACGGACAACATGTGCGTTGAGGAAGTTTAAGAGAGGAAGTGGGTCAGAATGCGTTGCCTCATCAGGGGAAGGGAATGTGAGACAGCTCTTACATCGCTCTCAACTACTATAGCCGTGGTTACAGCCAGAACTGAGATTGTTAGTGTTACATACAGTGCAGTATTATCACATAATGCTAATTAATTTGGACACTTGACTGCTACAGAAAGCCATTCAAGCTGAGATACAATTCAAATGTACAATTCAAATGTAAGGTTATAATTGTAAAATGTATCTAAATGTATATCATTATTTCATGAATGGACGTTGGGTTGACAGTTGGGTTTCCACTCGGTCAACATTGATGGAAGGTCTTCCCCCTTCTGTTTTCTCCATTCAGTCTCTCCTGTTTAAGCAGTTGTCTTTATGCAAACACAGCTTGTTTTACGCTTGTTTTACGACTAACTGTTCTTTACAGTCTGTCGCACTGTTGATGTTGACAGAGACGAAAAATAAGGTTGGGATGAATTAACTTGATTTGTGTTATAGTACATTTAACATAGAACAATAGTATAATGCATGCGTCATATATTATTTTGCATCAGTCCACTACTGTATATTGTTGCGCATCTCACTTGGCAGAATGGAATATTAAAAGCACACAGAAGCACAGTATGTGTGGCTATTCCAGACGAGCTGTGTACAATCGAATTCATTTTTCACACCGAAAAACAGCCCGCCCATTCCTATCGCCGACCGAGATCCCAAAGGAGAGAGGGTTGTTCTTTTGAGGAGATTCAAGACTCCTCTAGTTAAGCCCAATTCCATCAGCGCCCCTCCCCTCTCAAACCACGTCTGTGCCACCCCCCCCCCCCCCCCCCCCCCCGCACGCGGACAGTGCTCGGATCCTCAGACACTGGGAGATAACCTGGGGGCAGAGCTGTGCTCTCGCTAGACGCCGGTCACATGACGTCTCAGCGGCCGGAGTAGAGCCTCCGACATCCCAGTCCCTCTCCCAGTCCCTCTTCTTCGTCCCAGTCCTTCTCCCCATCCCAGTCTCTCTCCTTCATCCCAGTCTCTCTCCTTCATCCCAGTCTCTCTCCTTCATCATAGTCCCTCTCCCAGTCTCTCTCCTTCATCCCAGTCTCTCTCCTTCATCCCAGTCTCTCTCCTTCATCCCAATCACTCTCCTTCATCCCAGTATCTCTCCTTCATCCCAGTCTCTCTCCTACATCCCAGTCTCTCTCCTACATCCCGGTCTCTCTCCTTCATCCCAGTCTCTCTCCTTCATCCCAGTCTCTCTCCTTCATCCCAGTCTCTCTCCTACATCCCAGTCCCTCTCCTTCATCCCAGTCTCTCTCCTTCATCCCAGTCTCTCTCCTTCATCCCAGTCTCTCTCCTTCATCCCAGTCTCTCTCCTTCATCCCAGTCTCTCTCCTTCATCCCAGTCTCTCTCCTTCATCCCAGTCTCTCTCCTTCATCCCAGTCTCTCTCCTTCATCCCAGTCTCCCTCCTTCATCCCAGTCTCTCTCCTTCATCCCAGTCATTCTCCTTCATCCCAGTCCCTCTCCCAGTCTCTCTCCTTCATCCCAGTCTCTCTTCTTCATCCCAGTCTCTCTCCTTCATCCCAGTCTCTCTCCTTCATCCCAGTCTCTCTCCTTCATCCCAGTCTCTCTCCTTCATCCCAGTCTCTCTCCTTCATCCCAGTCTCTCTCCTTCATCCCAGTCTCTCTCCTTCATCCCAGTCTCTCTCCTACATCCCAGTCTCTCTCCCAGTCCCTCTCCTTCATCCCAGTCATTCTCCTTCTCCTTAACCCCACTCTATCTCCTTCCTCCCTGCCCCTCTCTCCAAAGTGGCCGTTTTAAGGAATTGTAAACATCGGCCTTTCCTAAAATACCAGGCCGAGCCCCCCCCAGACCCATGCCCTTTTAAAGTCAACGTAGTCCGCTACGCAGCTGGCTTTTTAAAGTACAAAAGGAATCTGTTTTTTTTTCGTATTTTTTCTTTTTGTGTTTTTTTTTTTAACCCCCTAAATATTATTCAAAGAGGATCGTCTTTATCTTTTAAAACCTCAGCATTGTCTAAAGCACAGTGGACATTGAATCAGTGTAGTGTGTTCACAAAGTGGTACTTGAGCACACGGATAATGTTTTGTGGATGATTTAATAAATTCAATCAGCTTGTCACTGATCCAGTTTGCAAGGAGGAGTAATGCACTCCTATCTCTGTGCATTCTAGGTTCTGTTTCAGGAAGGGATGCTTTGTGTGGGTTTGTGTTGAGGGCCCGTTTCCATAGCACCATATACGTGCATATGCATGCACGCAACTGTGTTATGTGAATGAAGTCTCCTACAATATGTGTACTTCATTCACATCCTCTGCATTGGGCCTTCAGTGTGCAGTTCCAGCCAGGGTCCAAATCAACGTATAACATGGACTATGGATTCATTATGTTGTCACAATAAACAACCACTGAAACCGGTTAACGGTAATCCACTGTTGTTTAGAGTTTGTTTCAGTGCTCTCATTTTCCCATTAGGGATCCCTATTCAGATGAGCAAGAGCACAGGATATAGGCTGTGTGTCTCTGGTAATCCTGTATGCAGGCCCTCAACCCAGTCTTTTTGCTGGAGGGAACACTGGTCTGTTTCATGGGAGGGAGTTGGAGAGGGATTGGCAGGCGTTTTGAACCCTGATTGGATCAAATTCGCACACTGCTTTAGTCATAAGTTTCCCAAAGATGATGTCACCTTTTATGTGTGATATGTGCTAAGGGACTGTTCGAGAAGCAGGCAGTTGACATCATTCTTAGTGAGCTCACTACATTCTCTGCTATGCATCCGGCCTTAACACATGGGTGTGTTGTACTGTAGTTGTTGGTGTAGTAACAGCAACAACCATTTATGTTAGGAAAATAACATCTTCTTTGAGGGCACTTGCTTAGAGACACCTTACTGTTTATTTCCGCAATTTAATCCATTCAGCGAGGGGATACTTCTTAGATGCTTTATCTTAAAACGGTAAATAAGAGAGTTTTGTATTTAGATAAAAAGCACACGGTGGATCAAATAAGCTCTCTGCAGTGATAGCCTCCCTCCCTGCAGTAGACCAGTTTACACATAACACTAATGGCGTGAAGTGCTAGGTTGAAAAAAAGTAGTGAATAGGCCCTTCTTATAATGGAGCCATTACAACATAGCGTTGACCTTTAGTGGCGCTGTCACATTTTGTATTAATTTGGAAATATATGTTTGACTATAAGCCGTTATGACCCAAATTGTACAGGTAAGGCCACACATTCAGTTTTCATTCAGTGTTACTCTAATAGATCAAACGTACAAACCAAAGAGAATAAGCACAATTATGCATGCATATAATTAGGTGGCATTCCTCTTCGTTTCTTGGACTTTTCATGTGCAGATAATTTATTGCCACACTGTGCTGTTATTAGGCTCATTGTTTTCCATAATTAGGCCACTAATTGCAATAACCGCAGGAAACAAACCCGGCAATAGTTATTCGTACATTTCCCATCCCCTCTTTCTCGCTTTATTACCGACTACATGTCTCCACACCGAAATATCGTCTTCCGCCGCCACCTTTTGCTGTAAACCTTAATTGCTCCTCATCATGCCCGACGCACATTGTGATTCTGGCAGCGTCTGGAAATAGTCTTCCTTTGCATATCAAGGCCCCTCAAGCCATTACATTTCTGCCAACACCAAATGTACTTAGGATTGCCTATGCATGAACAGGCACAGAATGCTCGCCGTCTTCTCCATTCATCCCACATAGTTAGCGAGCGCCACGCTATGCTGAGGCCGCTTGTAGCGACTAACGGTAACACTGACATTGCAATTTGCATTGTTTGTCTTAATGTTCTGTGAATCTGTTTCTTTCAAGGGCTTACTGTGGGATTCTCTTCTCCTCGCTTTAGTCCTCTCTTTCTAGTTTTATTTATTTATTTGCGCTGCTGTTGAATGGATCTAGGGGAGACTAACCTTGTGGTGACGGGGATTGTGAGAGCGGTGCCCTTAAAAAGCACTCTACCTGTGATAATTCCCACTCAGAATGTTCCCGGAGTGTCGTAAAACAAATACCAACAGTTGTTCTGCTTTTTCCCCCCAGAATAGTTTCCTAGAGGTCCTTGAATGTTTGAAAGGCAGAAGGCGTCTCTTCCCTCCACTCAAACTACTCCCAATGGGCTGCACTGGCATGACAAGTCTTGTGCTTTTCTCTAACAGTTCAATACAGAAAGCGAGGCTTTGGCTCACTCACTCTGACTCATATAACTAGTTTGACTTGGATGAGAGCCCGTCGGCCTCTTTAACCCACCTGTGTGTGTGCATTGTACCAGCATGGAATCAGCCCAGGCTGTGAGGGAAAGGTAATAAACAGAGGACAAGACAGGAATGAAAGGAATCCCCTGACAATTGATTCAACAAGGTCACACGCACCCACACACACGCGCACGCACGCACGCACGCACACACACACTCTCTATTGAGGATTGGTCAATAAAGCATTCTACCGGTAGCCAGCTTGGACTATTAAAGCTTATGCTATCTGGTTAAGCTTGGGGTCCAACAGCAGAACAACACGGCTTCTGTCTTTATAATGAATCGTGGTTTCGTTAGACCTGTTGCCTGTCAACTGAAATGAGGGAGGACGTATCCGGCTCAGAATATATCTGGTGTTGCTAGGATCCTAGAAGTGTGTGTGTGACATGGGTGAAAACAAAACATTGCAGAGCCTAGCGGTAGCATCTTTCTGAACAAGGACTCTGATTTATTCTGTGGCTGACACTTCACATGACGCACCCGGCGCTGCCTCTAACCCCCGTCTGACAAGAAACCGTCAACTCCTCCTCTTCTTCATATTTATGTCGTTTTTATGGTTGCATCTTTTTGTTTTGGTACAAATATTTAGTAGTCTTAGCATAAGCTTTGTCTGAGTGACTATTACCCAATTGAATGAAAAACGAACAAACCTGATTTGACAGTGACACCATACGTAACCCTATTACCCATGTTGGAGCAGTAACATTTATTAGAGTTTACGTTCATGGTGACTATTTTGATTATTTGTAACAAGAAGATTGGCTACTACAACAACAATGCTGAACGGGTAGAACATAGAGAGTCTTTATTCCTAAAACATAAAAGAATGTATATTTACCCAACCTATCTTCTATTTAATTTGAGCAGATATTTATAATCACAGACAGGTGCCTGTGTGTCCCACGTCTCAGTTTGTCTAATCCACATCAGCCCTCCATAGATACAAACTACAAATGAGTCTGCCATGACAGAAGGGAGAGGATTGTTTTGGCTGCCGAGGCAGTGTTAAATGGTTGTGTTGAAGGAGAGATGGGGAGCATCCAGGATTATTGATGGTTAAAATGCAGATAGGAGGCCTATGTGGATCTCGTGTCCCTGTCGGCTGGCTCTTATTGCTAGGGGCCTCAGGACGGTGAGAGTGATAGCCCTGAGCTCGGTCTCAGCAGTATCCAGGTGTATGCTGGGAAATGTTTTTGAGTACATTATTTTATCTTTTTTTAGCTAATTTACTGTACGGTAATGCATTATATTTTCAGATATATTGTAGTGGTCCTGTTCTTTTTCCTCCTACTCTTTCACCTTGTATACTTTTACTTTACTTTTTACGATGTAAAGGTGATCCTGCTTATTGAGTTGCTTTAGTTGACCCTTATCTATTAATTATTTCAATAATTATCGAACCAATTGTCTAATTCTATATTATACGGAAGTTATAATAATTAATACAAATAATCAAAAATAATCACTTGGTATTAATACAAATAAATTAGATTTGTTATTCTGTATTAATAATTGTTATTACTTTTAGCAGTAGAAGTAGTATTAGTAGATAATGATAGTAGATTATAGTAGCAGTATAAACTAATTGGAGCACAGAGGGCACCATCAACACAGGTTTCTAAAGTAAGGAGTGTCATTTGGAGAATTGTCTATTGGTTGACTATGGGCCGCGGTTTAATGTTCATTAATCCTCTATTTATAAAACCCTGATGAATCAACCCCCCAAATGATACAAGCATTCTGCAGAAACAACCATTTGGAAGAGGAGGTATTTGAGCAGATGTTCGGCAATGGCACGAGTCGGCCAAGAAGCTTTGGCACCCACCAGCAGGGCGGACTCCCAGTGCCAGCCATAGCTCCCAGTGATCCACTGGCATTATTAAAACTAAATAAATTTGACACGCTTTAGTTTGGTGCTTTGTTTTAAAACGTTTTCAAGAGCAAAATAATGATTAACTTGATTGATTTTAAGATTGTCACGAGTTTGTCACGAGTTTGTAGACATTTTAGTTTTAACCGCAAAACATTGGGTGTAAACCCATGAGAGGCTAATAATAGTGATATTGAGTTGATTCAATGTGGGGGGTGGGTAACATTTATTTTATAAAATGCCCCCTGCTGGTTTGTTTTAACAGGACCGGGTTCTCTGGGGATACATTGTAGTGAGTGTCGGATGTCATTATGGTTAAACCTAAACCCGTAATGATTAAACCTTAAAAGTGAGCATTGCCAAATATGCACACCACTAAGATTTGGTCCAGCCCAAATTAAAACACAAATTGTGAGGAATTGCTTTGTGTCTAGTTTTACTGACCTACATAGAGTCATTACCATGTTTGATTAAGAAGGGACCCAGAGCTAATTTGATTAGGTTATTTAGAAGAATATGTGTTTGGTAATAAACATTTATTATGTAAAAAAAAAAAAAAAAGTTTACTTTAATAACCAGGAGACGCCCAGAGGACATCCGAGCTTAATTGTTTGATGTTAAATTGCATTGCTGCAGTGTTGCCCAAACTAATGGGTAGGGATAGGCCCTCAAGTCAAGGTAATTTACCAAACAGGGACTGGATTGTTGTTAAATTGATTAGAATATTTTAAGTACCGCCGTTTAAAATTCAGTCACTGTCAAATGAAGTTTTATGCTGCAAAAAAAAACAATGATGAAATAATGAAAGCTTACATTGGAAATTCTAAAGTTTCCGTGTGTCCGTGGCGGTCCTTTCTGTCGTCTCAACGGCAGACTCCTTCGAGACTCGTGGCCCACGTTCGTCCCTTGGCCTGTGGTTTGGAGATAGCACGTCAACAACACATTCAGGCCGCACACGCAGAGACCCGGCCCTGCCGCTCCCCTACCCTGTTAGTTCATCAGCGTTTAGAGACGCAGAGTGACGGATCAGACGTCGGAGGGTATTCGCTGGTATTTGAGGGTATTCCTCAGCGCAGGGCGATAAAAGAGCTGGCTGTGATAGCAGGGGCCTGGGAAGCTCTGCCACCCAACCGGCAGTTTCCAGATATTAGAGAAGGGGTAGAGAAACACACATCGGCAGGCACGCTTTATGGCTGCTAGCTCGGCGTCTCCCTGGCCATTAGCCCCTGACGCTACAGCATATGGCAGGGTGTTGCTGCTGCTGCTGCTCCCAGACCGGGCCTGTTGCACAGCGCGGTCCGCAGCGCAGCCACAGGGTCCAAAGCAATATGCTGTCACATTGTGTGTGAAATGAGGAGAGAAACGTCTGAATCCAGGGAGGTGTTTCCTGTGGTCTGGTTCGGTGAGGGTCCAGAGAGGATGCCTGCCTGCTCTTTGTTATTTAATTTTCGATCCGAGAAGGAAGCCGACTGGGGATGTCCGTTGTTGTAACGTTTTAATGAACTGAAATTAATGTTTTGTGTTCTATTTATTTTGTTGAGTTTAATTCTGTCAATATTGCGACCGCGCACACACACACACACACACACACACACACACACACACACACACACACACACACACACACACACACACACACACACACACACACACACACACACCGAATAACACAGTGCTATATCAGAGTTCCAAATATTATTTTGCACAGCATGAATCAACCATCAGATGCTTATGCACCAGTTGCTGCCTGCTTGGTGACTTCATTCCATGGTGGGCTTTTATGCAGTGGGAGCATAAAGGGAATACACTGCTTATGTTTTAGTTATGTATATTTACAGGGAATTCTAAAATTGTTGTGTGTGTCAGGTGGGGATGTTGACGCTGACACACACAAACACACACATGTTTGTTTACATAGAAACCAAATTTCAAAATTTCCAATAATTGAATTATTAATTTAATTGAATAATTAAACAATTTGTTAAATGCGTGAGGCGTACACATTGATAAAGCATGCGTCATCGTGCTTCATGAATGGGTCTTCATCTTGTGTGTTTGAACAAGACCTGAACAGACGCTGACTGTGACAGTAGTCACGTAAACAAACTTCTCTGGGCTTACCTTCTGGTGCTGGCACTTTGAGTTCTCACCTGTCTCACCTGTCTCACCCTCCCTCCAACAGAACATACACATAAAAACATTGGCTGACGACATGGTAAGGGTTCCGTCTCCTGTGTGTGTGTTACCATTTGTTTTGTTTGCAAATCCATTTCATTTCATCTCATCTCCCTTCACCTCACCTCACCTCATCCCATCCTGCCTCATCGTATTGTCCCCTCCTCATGGCTCAAAGCCATGAAACGTTGGATGTGCCCGTTTTATTAATTGTTTGCTCACTGACTAACATCACATGGTGCATGCTGTTTGGTTTAATTTGCCTTGCTCAGTAAATATTCGTTTTAGCTCTTTTATACTAGATTGTTGCACTGCATTCATAATACATTTTCCATCTACTAATCGGTAACTTGAACTTGCTGAAACTGATATGTATGAAGGGCTGACGGTACCGATTCAACCGTTTTTTCTTATATACACTAAAACCCTGAGAATGGATTTAATATGCATGTCTTTGTCTGCAAAAGTAAACAGGATGGTAAGTAAAGGAGAAAACGATAAAGGATAATTAAATGCATCACACTCGTTTTTTATATTAATTCAGAAATGTAGAATGATGTGTTTGTTTATTTTATAAAGATCGTTGAAATGTGTGAGGCAGAGATCTGTCAGGTTTTAATATTGCGATATACGTAGATGCTATAATCTCTGTAACAAACAGGTAAGCCAATTGAAGGAAAGGTAGTACGGTACTAGTTAATGTAGCCAAGTTTGGCTCTGGGCATTGTTATCGGTTATTAACCGTACGTACTTTGAGTGTCATGCTCAAATCCTGTGTTATTTCTTTAAAAACTGGTCGAATCCGACCCATCCACTCTATCAGATGGTAATGCTGTGATGATGTCTTCCGCCACACAGCGAGACCGGCTCACTAGTTTCCGTAAGGCGGGTCTGAAGAAAGAGAAGCCCCTGATTCAGCACTCGACGGACCTCCAAACCACACCCACCGAGATGCCCCTGCCTCAGCCCCTGTTCGACGACCGCTCGCTGAACCTCTCGGAGAAGGAGATCAACGACCTCTTCGAGAAGATGATGGTACGTCTGCGCCTCCTTGTTTACATGTGCTGAATGGGCTTTTCGGATGTGCTGAAGGGATCTGTGTAAGGTGTGGTGAAATGGCGCCAACTAGTGGCGACCCTCATGGTTGACACGATGTCGGCTTCCCATCCAGTTTATGTCGCTTCAAGACTAGCCTCATATCGGTTTCTACCCGATCGATTCTCCTTCCAGATCCATTCCGCACATTTCTTCCCTTTAGGAACGCCACATCGCCACTGCACATGGGAAGAACGCAGAAGTGTGTGCGGTTGTCCTTGACTATAAATTAACCCATGTTCCGGTTTAATTTAAGACCACTAATATAATTGTTTAAAAAATTATTTTAAACAAAATCACAATTATTGCGAATCTTGCTCTCTTAGTATGCTACTTATTAAAAACAAAATGAATCAACAACGGTATAATTAGTTTCACCCAGTGTATCAGTTTGTTACTAAAGTGAGTGTTAGCAGCCAGGTCAAACCTTCGAGTTGAGGAAATGTGTCACATTTTCCTTGCCCGCTTGTTGTGCTTTGTTCGCCGTAAAGCGAGAGGCATTGCACATGGGCAGCACAGCTCTGGCAGGAGTTTCGTATCTGGATGTGACAGACCCAGAGGAAGTGGGGAGGCCTGTTTGGGTTGACCTGGAGGTCAAACCCCACTGGAACTGCACACACACCTCGTATACGCCTTCCTTATCAACACCTGGCCATTGAATGCACGTTCTAATCTCCAGTGACAGTATATTCAAGACCCATCTCCGGTACACAAGCCAGAATTAGTAACAAGATTAGATCCGTGTGTTGATCAAAGACGAGGTGTCGCCGCAGCCCGGGTGAAGGGCGTAATCATCAGAGCGTTGTCAGTTCTACCTGGAGGAACGTGAGCCGCCGCCCTGCCACGTGGAGACAGTGCGCGCCGCCATCAAAGGAAGCGATCTGGTACCGTAACACGGTTTGTCAAAACTCCCCCCTTTAGAGGTAGTCTGTCAGAGTTGTAGCTCCGCTGATCTCAAAGGCGCGCCGCTTTGCCTTTCTTCCCTTTTACCGTGCGGCGGCTGTGTGCCCTCGTCTCTGCGTCTAACACAGCGCTTAGACGGTTCACGGCGCGGAGCTCGGTCGCCACGCCCAACTCACACAGATGCTTAGCGCTGGAGCCACGTAGATCACACGCACGGAGGCAGCCAGGCGTGCAGCCCCGGCACGCCCTATCACTACTTATCACTACTTAGCACTACGCCCCTTGATTCAGGTTCCCTAGGCTGAGAGGCACGCCTGCTATAAAACAAAGGGGGCACCGGAGGAAGGAAGTCATTCCGTGATACTTTCCCCGGTATATCTTTTTTTCAAACCGAGAAGGATGTTTCAGATTAGACAAGTGAAGAAGAAAAAAATGGTTGATGCAAAGACAATGAATGTTATTTTCCCCCCTGCAAAGTAGACACCCAGGGCTGACCCATGGCACGCATGAAACAGACCGCTCTGCCGAGGCACAATAGTGCTCTGTTTAGCCTCCTCGTAATCTACTTGTTATGCTTGACCATTGTCTCTCGCCCACACCGCTCCAACCCCCCCGGTGCCCCCCGCATCACCCAGCAGTCGTGTCGGGTTCAAGTCATCTGAAGAGGAACCTGGTGTTTTTTCACTTCTACACTTGAGAGCGCTCCGAGTCTTCAACCGTCAACAGTCAAGCGCGTACTTGAGACGCTCATCACCAGACGATGGCGTCGCCATACCCCAGCTCTGGGTGTATGGGGGGAGGGGGGGGGGGGGCAGGTGACATGATCACGTCACCTGTCACCTGTCGCCCCCCTGCTCGTCTGTTATTCACACTCGTGTTTCTGTCGGTCCTTCGGAGAGCTCTTGTCTCTGGTTTTCATCGAGGGAGGGGGGGGGGGGGGGGGGGGGGGATGGTACTGGTGACATCTCGATGGCAGCCCTCAAAGCCTGACGCCGCTCGAAGAGCAAACACGGCGACAGAAATGTTTAATTGATGCGTTGGTTGCCGCCAAGAAGTGTTGAACGCTGAGAGTAGTTAATCTTTTACGCTAAGCACAGCCGTCTCCATATAAGTTATAAACAGCACCCCCTGCTGGAGCTGCATGACCCATCGTCGCTCATGATCACGGCTTTGATCAATAATGCAATCATACAAAACACAACGCTTGTATTTTGCTGTGCATAACTGTTGCCGTTGCAGCAGAATCCTAATATCCAAGTATAACCCGAAATACGGATTTAGCCCTAAAGGAGGATGAATATTTCATCGTGAACTGTGGCAATCATCCTGGATTTTACGTTGCCTGCGTGTTACCCGAGCATCGCTCAGTGGGAACACTGAATATTTCAAAAGTTCAACTCGTACTCATCTGGAAGGTCAACTGAAAACTCTTTCACACTGGCATCTTCCAGGCTATTGTAATGGGCTCTTGCTCTTAGGATTGAACTACAACAAAAAGGCCTTCAGCTCATCCCTTTGAAGTAGTGAGCTATATTACTCTGGCTTCGTAGAATAGGTGTGTGTGTGTGTGTGTGTGTGTGTGTGTGTGTGTGTGTGTGTGTGTGTGTGTATACCATTGTGTCTCATTGTGTGTGTGTGTGTGGGGGGGAGCTTAGCTAGAGATGGGCAGCCCTGCCTTTTATTTCCCCCATACAATGGTCTTTATTGCCATGGCAGAGATATATACGGCCAGCGCTCCTGGTTGCTCATGGGCCACGGCTGCTGTTCATCCCTGTCACTCAGTTCACTCTTCAATTACTATGTTTGTGCTCACACTGGCGTGACATTAAGCCCGGGCTTCAATTTGCGCAGTGACAGGCCAGCAGAGAAGGCATGTGTGCTGGCTCGACACTGGACAGGCTCTGACTCGCGAGGGTACAAAGTATAATTAGAGTAACGAAATCTGAAAAAATATGAAGGAAAGAAAATAAGCAAAATACGTTGCAGCCATCGCAAACGAGTCGACACTAAAAGTGTGCAAAGTTTTCTAAACTTGGCGAAATAGTTAAATGCCAATAGACAGACACTCACACAAGTACGAACACACTTGCTCAAGGAAATAAGTCCACACTGGCACAGACACACACAAGAATGCGCACAGAAACGCACACCTAACACATACACTGTACAGAAATTGTTCAGTACAGTCATCGGGTCTGAATGTAACATGCCGTTTGGAACTTTTTTTGCTTGAAACGAAGTGCTGGCCTGTGGTATTAGTACGACCACCTACTGTGAATTAATGACTAGGGAGTGGTGCAAACATATTTTCTTCCTTTAAGAAAATGGTGCAGCCATTGATCTGTGCACCTCAAAGCGCTACCATCATATAGCCCATTACGACAGGTCACTGAAGGCTGCAGGGAGAACGTAGACCGCTTACCCCCTCCTCGGTGGGCACAGTTTAAGGAACTCTTCCAAGTATATAGTTAAAGCTAACCATCCTAGACAGCGGCCCTGTAATTCATACCAAAGTTAAACAATATTGGGTAGCGCCACACTCTGGGCCTGGCTTTGAAGGGCAGATCGCGATCAGCATATTGCACCTGAGTGGACAGTGCATGTCATCTCCCGGGGCTCTCAGGCTGTGCATGGCTGCACCGGTGTGCATGGGATTAAAGTGCAGCGCGGGGGAAACGTTCATTCGCAGTGGTTCTTGGAGAGGGGGGGGCGCAGCGACGGACTATTAATGCACGTCTTTTGTGACGGCAAGACGGGCGAGATCAGATGTTGAAGTGCTCCACAGACCAGTTTATCAAGCGCTCAGCAAAAACCAGCGGCGCTCAGTCTTGACAACCTTGACACGGCAATCTGTTTTATTTCCATTCGGAGCGCTGCCCCTGCCGCCTATTGCCTCCTGCCCTGCCGACTAACACTACAAATATTGCTACGTTTAGTGCCCATTTTTTCTCCCTAATGTGCCAGAAGCACAATTGCAGCTCCGTCCAGATGGGGCTTTTATCGGACAGCTAACGCTAAAAAGGGGACAATCACAGCTTTCTCGTCACCAGAGATCTGGCGTCGGCCGTCCAACGTGCTTTGCTATTCATCCGGTGTGAATGCTGCGGTGTGTGAAGTCTCCACTGTGTGTTTATGGCTGAGAGAGAGAGAGAGAGAGAGAGAGAGAGAGAGGGAGAGAGGGAGTCTGGAGAAATGAGAAATGTAGTTTTGCAGTGTGGTTGGGACTCGTGTGAGGTTTTTACATGCCTCTCCACGCCCTACAGGAACACCGTTAGTAATAAGCTCCGATGTGATCCCTTAACAGTTACGCTATGCTGGGGGGCTGTGAAAGGGCCCAGCCTGCAGCAGCAATGCCAGTGTGTGTGTGTGTGTGTGTGTGTGTGTGTGTGTGTGTGTGTGTACCCCTCATGCCTCGACCCATGAATCAAACTTGGGGGGCAGTGAGGAAAATAATTGATTCATCATCGTCGGTGGAAAAACAAACCTCACCTCGCTCCACTCCTCTTAAATCCACTTTCCCCAAACCCTGGCTCCCATCCAGGTCCATTCTGGCAACATCCCGATATGATGGCAGCCATTCATTACGTCCGCCTGAAGGTAAACGCCTTCGGACGCGCGTTGCCCTCGGACGCCCCCGTACGTCGGGCCGGGATCAATGCAATGATCTTCTTCCAGCCGCGGTCTGGATTTATTTCTATTCAGGAAACCCATTTCTTTCAGCAGTCTGAGCTGTGGTTTTATTTAAAATCTTACTTGGGGAGGGCTGGCTCTCGCTCCCGAGGAGCAGGTCAAGAGGAGCGAGGACAGATCCAGATCAGCGCCAGCCGCATGCACTTATAATCGAGTCGGGAAGAGCATGAGACGGCAGGAACAGCCCATAATACTTTGGTGTACATAGCATGACTTCCACGGCTAGCCTCTCCAATGTGATCTTTTGAATTACCCACACAGCCTCGTCTTAAGATATCTCGTGACGGTTTCATTTAGTGCAGCCTAGGAGGCAGTAATTAATAACTAAGCATAAATCATTTTAGAGGCGGAACAGGGGGGGTCTGGTTCTCCAGCTTGCCCCTGATAAATGTCCCCTAGGCCCCGGCTCTCCTCCCTCTCGCCCGCAGCAGGTTCTTTCTTCTCCCTGTCACGTTGCAGCTCGTTCTCTGAATGCCAATTAAGCGGCGGAATTAGCAGGCTTCGGAGATGAATTTAAAAAAGGACTGCTCGCCGGTCGAACCTTGGAAGTTTACTGCCGCCATGAAAGGGGTGTTTATGGCTTCTGCAGTATTTACTTTTGGGGATACAGTGGATAATGGAATGGAATCGGAATTTGGGTCATGACGCTGAATGAGGGAAGGCTTGCCCGCGCTCTTGATATTTAACCCCGGAGCAGACGCAGCAGCGGTATATCCACAGCGCCATGTGATGCGTCTCTCTTCCAGACATAGGGGTACACTAATACAGGGGGGGGGGGGGGGGGGTTTACATTGCGGTTGCCGCAACACTTGACCGCACTGAGGTCCATGTGCTGCCAAATCACTGCTGCAACCCGCCCGTCCTGCGCTCTCCTTCTCCAGCAGAGGGCAGCATCGTTCCATAGCTCCCACCCTCGCTCAGATAAAAAAAAACTAAACTAAAAAACAACAACTCTTGAATAGGATGCCCACCCCCATCCCCTCATCCTCCTTCCCTTTATTCCGTCCATCTCTTTGTGCAAGAGTGTTCGTGATAAACACCTTCCCCCTCTCTCCCCACCACCACCACCACCACCACCACCACCACCACCACCACCCACCTCCCCGTCCTCTATCCTAATCATCATGTCATTTCCTAGCTTTTAGTGCCGGTCCAGCCTTCGCTCCGTCCCCTCGGCTCCGTCACATGAAAGGCCCGTCTTTTGTGATGCAGAATGAGAGTAGCGCCAAGGTAATGCGCTCAATAAGACGCGGAGACCGCCACCCAGACGCTATCGGGGGGGCGCCATCTCGCCGCACGCCCGCGCAGTCCCGTTGCTTTGCGGTGTTGTTTCATTCCGTGCTGTCACTCATCAACAACACCCCCTCCCTGCACGCGCACACGCACGCACACGCATGCGCGCACACGCACGCACACGCATGCGCGCGCAGGCACACACACACACACACACACACACACACACACACACACACACACACACACACACACACACACACACACACACTCTCACACTCCTACCTAGCAGAGCAGCCTTTGTTACCACCACTAATTACGCCTGCGTTCATAACCTGTTGCTGCAACGTGTGATTCGTACAAATGAAGAGGGAGAGATGCAATGCAGATGAGGTGCGTTCGACCTTGCTTTCCAATTGCATCCGTTCCCGTCTTGAAGGGACGGATGGTAGGTTAAGAATTCATCGGTGAAACAGCGTAGTCCCCCCTGTGAAAAAAAGAACGGGCCTTCAACCATAAATACATGTGTTTTTTATTGAGGATTCTATGTGAGGTTTTATGTTTTTGTTTTGGCCAGTAGCCTGCTCTCTCCATCAGTTTTGTAGTCGGCCGACGGCGAGTCCTGAATGTGTGATTGTTTTGTTGGAGGACTTGAAAGCTCTTCCTCCAGTTGCAGTGTGGAGGCATGTTGGATAGGACCCTTCATTCAAAGTTCAATTCCTCCAAACTTTCTGAGGCGACCGACCGCTGTGCTGAGATAAACAGGAGGTTGTGTTTTTTTCGAGAGTCAAATATAGACTCAGAAAGCTAGTCGGTTTGTTAAATCACACGATGCATTCTTTGAGTTCAGAGGTGTGAAGTAGAGTGGGTCAATAATGTAGGGAGGAGAAATCCTGCCGAGTATAACTTAGTCTACGGAAAACGTGACTATTCTCCCTGCAAATAACGTTCACCAAATAGCTGTTGTCACCCCTCTCAAATACTGTAAATAAATGTAATATTAATTTACAGTATATAACCGACATACTAACATTTATATCGTTAATGTTAGTATTGTTTAGCATCTACTTTTGGTTTTTGGTTTGTCTATGTTTTATAATAGTGTCTTGTAAGCCCTTGGGGGCTCGGCATGCTAATGCATGAAACAATAATAATAAAACATTCAACATTTATGGAACCAAAATTTATATTTGTTGTCTTCATGGAGTGTTGCCGTGATAAAAATAAAACCTATATAGCTGTCAGTATTAGCTTGTGAATTTCCGTACCGATAATATGTTGTTATCAGTAGGAATACATTTTGGTTTCTTCCGTAGTGTTACGTATCCATGTTATTGCCTGAATCAAAGGCCACCGTGACAACGGCTGCCTGGTCTCCAGCAGTGAAACCCTGTGTACACCTTCCTCCTCACTCCTGTGTTCCTCCTCTTCCTCTCCCCAGGAGGACATGAACCTGAACGAGGACCGGAAGGCGCCTCTGCGTGGGAAGGACCTCAGTACCAGGCGAGAGATGGTGGTCCAGTACATCTCGGCCACTTCCAAATCTGTAAGTAACGCAGCGCGTCGCTCCTTCCGCTCGCCCGGCAGCGCCGTCCGAGGACCGGGGAACAGGGACTGTGTAGTGGTTGTGGGCGGGATGAAATATCACGACGTTCTGTAAACCTGCGGGATAATGAGTTCCTCCTGATCCGCCGCTTCAGCTCTCTGTTTCTCTCTGTGTCTCCTCCTCTGTGTTTCTGTGTGTGTGTCTCCTCCTCTGTGTGTGTGTGTGTGTGTGTGTGTGTCTCCTCCTCCTTGTTTCTGTGTGTGTGTGTGTGTCTCCTCCTCCGTGTTTCTGTGTGTGTGTGTGTGTCTCCTCCTCTGTGTGTGTGTGTGTGTGTGTGTGTGTGTGTCTCCTCCTCCTTGTTTCTGTGTGTGTGTGTGTGTCTCCTCCTCCGTGTTTCTGTGTGTGTGTGTGTCTCTCCCTCCCCCTCCCTCTCCTGCTCCTCTTCCTCTGCCCTTGATTTGCGGCGTTCATTTGTTCCTGGTGTGTTTCCTCCGGCCCTCCGGGGGGGGGGGTGCCTACGGAGCCCCACGGAGCTCCTCCTGTCGGACCGCGCTGGCCCTCCGCACTCACATTGCCTCGGTCTTATGAAAGAACGGCGCCGGCTCCCGCGTGGCAATATGGAACACGACGCGTTCATCACTCTTAACCAATAATGGCAGATAAGTCAGTGGATTTAAGAGCTAATCCCGGGGTGTCTCCATCATAATTCCCCTGTAATCTCCGGCATGCGGCTGCGACGGGGGGAGGCTCCATCGACACACGGGGAGCCGAGCAAAGTGATTTCCACACCGGTCGCTCACCGACCCTGGTGGCACCTCCTCGCGACAACATCATTTATTACCCTTCTCATTGTTATGGTAATTAACTGCCATTATTGATAATGATGATTATCAGAGATGATTGAATTCTTCGCAGGAGCCATTAGGCTTTGTGAGCGCTGATATATTATTCAAATGAATAACTTAATCTGTGTAGTGAAAAGACAGGGAACAAAAAAAGGGGACAGGCCGCACGCTCATTCTCCAGAGCCCCAGAAATGACTGGATTGGATCTCATCTGTAGTGTTGAAGTGTAGGGTATGTCAGCGGACACACACACTCACTCACACAGAGACACACACGTATGCACGCACACACACACACACACACACACACACACACAAATGTAGGCACTGCCACATACGCGCACACACACACACACACACACACACACACACACACACACACACACACACACACACACACACGTGTATGCACGGCCACACACACAGAAGAGGTTTGCATGAGACGAGACAGTGAGGGTGACAATAAAGAATACCAAATACCCTTCCTAAGAAGGCGACATTACATCTTTTTATGTCTTTATGGACATAGTTGATAAAAGACATGATGACACAGCAGGACGAATACAGACTAGCAGATGCACTATCCAAGGTGGCTGCTACTATTTCCACTGAATAGATATTTCATTGACACACAAGCTCCTGTTGACCTCCCTAAAGATGGAGAAATACCAGTTCCAACATTTATTGGTTTAGACTAGAGAGAGTGGAGTCTTGCAGTCTGAAGCCTTCGTGAAATAGCTCTAAACTGCCTGAGTGTGTCACTCCCCGAGGGGGCTATGCTTAAGGTGATTAGGTTTTCATATTATTGAACACAAAGAAATATTATTGGCGAGAGCCAGCAGCAGTATTAAGAGCAGCCTTTTATAAGTCTGTGTAGATAAGTGTAATACAATTTAATGCTTACAAAATCTGTTTTTTTTTTTTAATTTAGCCACATACTTTTTCGGGGGAAGTTATATCAACGATTGCTGTAACGCTCTGAATAATTCAGAGTGTTTTGAGAAAATTATCTGTTTTCTCTTAAGTCCCAGTAAACTAAAAATACAAATCAATAATTTAGAGGTGTCGACTACGGTGCTCTTATATTAATACGACGGGTTTCCATCCAAACTTAATCAGGGTGGCGTAAGTAGTGGTTCTGTTTCTGCATGGCTCTGTATTTTCGATGTGCTCCAATCGCTGGTATCTTCTTTGCTAAAGGTGATCTGGCTTACGTCTCACACGCCGTTACAATCTATACCTGCTGCTCTTGGAAGTTCCAGACAAGATTAGTATGTTTCATTCTACGTTTCATTCTATTATATCATAAAATAATCCCCCGCACCCCTTCATTTTTATCACATTTTTATTGTTTTTAATGTTATCCCAACATCAAAGGGGTACAGATGCGGTGGTCTGAGTATTGGTGAATGTCACCGGGCCTCAACATCTATGATTCAAATCTTTTAACGCCTAATAACTCTAGAGGGTCCCTTAAGCTACCAGGCTAGCTGAAGAGATGGAGAGATGGCTTTCAGAGAAGGGGTTACACTCTCACCAAGTTGTACTCCTTTTTTTTCCCCCTGGTCTCACAACAGCTCAACAGACCTGCTCAGAAGAGCAACAAACTGCGCATACAGTTAGAGTGCTGCTCTGAAAGCCAACAACCGTCCTCGATGTAGTTTGCTATTCTTCCAAGAAAGAACAGGTTCAAAACCATAGGCCTCAAATAGCCTCTGCTGATGATGCCTGCGTTTGCCTTTGGTTCCCTCCTTCACCGCACACCCATTCCCTTCCTCCTCATCATTCTGGAGGAAGAATAGCCTCTCGCTTTCCCCTGTAGACTACTTAAATATAGCTTGAAATAATCACGTAACAGGCTGATTATTATTAGTGTATTTACTTTCGCCCAATCTCAAGCTATTTATTTTCTAACTCCCCCCCCTCCCCCTGCAATACCGGAGCATTTCAGCAGGAGTCCGGTGAATTACCCCTGACACAAAACGGAGCAGCCTCTCTCAAAGGAGCGCAGTGTGCTGAGTGCTGACCTCATTCATTTGAATACAATGCACCCTCCTATAGATCCTAGACCGGCTGCTCGGCTGGGAGAGAGTCTGAACGTCCTTGACCGCCAGCGGTGCATGCTCAGCTGCCTCTCTCCATCATCTCTCACTGCCTCTCTCTCTGTCTCTGTCTCCGTCTCTGTCTCTGTCTCTCTCTCTCTGTGCATGATCAGCTGCCTCTCTCCATCATCTCTCACTGCCTCTCTCTCTGTCCCTGTCTCCGTCTCTGTCTCTGTCTCTCTCTCTCTGTGCATGCTCTCTCGTTCTGTTTCTCTGATAGATGTGTGCCAGTGTTATTAAAATGCCACAGCAGGTCTTCCACGCTAATGCAATCATTAATTATTTTGAGTGTGCTGACAAACGTGCCCGCTTCCTGGCGTCTTGTCATTGATGGGTTCCCTTTCCAACGTGCAGTGCTGTTCAGGGAAGGTATGACGGCCGGAACCAGTGAGCAGAATACATTGATATTTCCTCCGTTTCATTTAATTTTATTTTCATTGGCGAGATAGGCAACTATATTTGCACTGAGACCGGATCGTCCCCTAGAGAGTGCAGCTCAGTTTGGGGCATTTAATACATCTGAATAAAAATGTTCAGTTTGATTTAATTAATTACCACACTATGAATGGCTTTGTTTGACACTTGCATGTGACAATCGGCTATGTCTTTCTAAGTGTATTTTCAGTCTGTTTATGCTTCTTTGTAACAATACACCAACATGCTCATTAGCATCTTGCATGAGGCAATACCTCAACAGCCTTTCTAATGATTACATCGCCTGGGTTCATTCTCACAGGCTCTGACTGGAGTTTTGCCACCTTGTTAGTTAGAACAAGGTGTTGCATTGCCGAATAAAATAAAAAATGTGATGTTAGCGTATGTTTTTCCCACAAGCGCCTACCTGACTGCTAATTAAATGTAACATATCTGCGCATTATCATAATCAAGAAAGTAGGGAACCACAAAACAAGGTATTTTACTGGCACCATTGTTACTTCAAGGTACACAAGGTGAAAGTCCCAAAATTAGAAGTGTGTGTGTGTGTGCGTGTGTTAATTTGCATTTGTTTGTTAATTTGCATGTGTGTGTTAATTTGCATGTGTGTGTGTGCAGTGCATTCACCGGAGGCTACAGCGGCTTGATTGATGCAGGGTTAAAGGGGAGCGAGCGAGTTAAGCCAATGGCACATTACTAGCTCGCTTTCTGTCTGCCACAAACCTCTGTGAGAGGAACAAAGACATGAAGTTAAACCTCAAATGGCCGCTGAATGATGAAGCTCTGGCGGCAGTAAAAAATTCAAAAGGCGGAAAGATTAATAGTGAACTGTCCAGCAAGAGGGAGAGGAGGAGACGGATAGGTGGTTGGGAGGAAAGATTAAAGATAAATTAAAGAGAGGCGGGGGGGACGCAATGGGAGAGGTTTACTTTAGATAATCAACGGCCATTTTCTTTGAACCATGCAGTGTGAAGAAGTACTCTGTGGCACAGTAGAATACATTTCTTTGGCAGGCAGGCAGACACACACACACACACACACACACACACACACACACACTGTGATACAAGCACCACCGTTGCGGCGATAAAGAATAGGAGCCTAACGCTATTGACACATAACAAGGTTACCGTCGTCCAGGTGACCCGCTGGCTCCCGGAGCCCCGCGGTGGCGTCGTAACCCAAATGTGACGCCTTCACAGCGGGGAAAGCTGATTGGTCAGAGCGTAGGTGGGATATCCGGTCTGGGCGGCCCACGCGGTCAACAAGGAACGCTGTTTGTTTCGTAACGGAGACGAATGCCCACCCATGAGTGATGGCCGAGGACACATTCTCTCCCCTCGCTTGGGAAGAATCTACTATGCTACCTTCTTTGTTGTTATTTCTTCTCCTTTACAGCATTGCGTGCATTTTGCTAATTTCCATTAAGAAATATCCCTGCTCTTGTTTACCCATTTTCCTTTCCCTCTACAAATGAACTGGCAGATGTTGAACGCCGTTGCAGTTGGATCCCCCTGCAGAGCCCCAACGCTGGCGCGTTTGTTTTAAAGAATAAATCAAGAAATTACTTAAAAATCTCCTGTTATCCGATTAAAGTATCCCGGCGTGCCAGCGTGCGGGGGGGGGGGGGGGGGGGGGGGGTTCTGCCGGGACCTTAATGCTTCTGTGTGTGTACTGTGGACACGAGTCTCCCTGGCCTACTAATGATTGTGCTGTTTGTGTCTTTTTGCACATTAACTCCCCCCCTCTCCGCTGACCGCTGCATGCAGATAACTGGGAGCAAAGTTGCGGTAAGTCGCTCTTTATTTATTCGGCCTCCGTGCCTTGTTCTTCCAATGTATCATGCCTCCCCCCTTTTTACTCTCTCTCTCCCTTTCCCCTCCCTCCCCCCTCACCCTTATTGCCCCTCCCTCCTCTCCTGGCTGCTCCTCCTCCCCCCCCCCCCCCCCCCCCCCCCATCTTGAGGATATGCTGCTGTGTATGTGTATGTTTGAGAATGCAGAAGCGGTGTCATTATGGCTCGGACGGTTTCCTTTTGACCCCCGTAGCCTGATACTGCTAATAGCTGTAATTAAAAATAATTAAAAATAATGCCATAAAATACATTTTGGGCCAAATGAATGCCAACCCTTTCCGACAAAGGGTTTAGAAATGATGCATCAGGAAAATAAACTAGCAAGTTCTTTGTTGGGTTTGGCTGTTTTTCTTTTGAAAAAGAGATTGTTGTGGAATACCTATTAGCATTTGAATGGTGAACTGGCAACAATGAGCATCAGTTTATGCACAAATTACGGTTATCTGCAATCTAATCTGTTTATTGAAATGTTTTGCCTCATAACTGAATTGTACTATGATCATTTTGTCTGTGGAATAGCGCTCTTATAGAAAATATATCACTTAATATGGCTTTGGGTGTTTATACACACACGAACAACAACGCACACTAACACCAATGCTTGCACACACACACACGCACGCACAAAAACATACACACACTGTACAGTCTTACAGCAAAGGAGATATAAACTGCTTGTTTTTCTGAAAGATATTTGCCCGCTTTAATTCAGTGGCTTCTTTCAAGGCTTCTGAATTTGAATGCGTAGTCAACATCTCCATATCTGTTCTGAAACATTAAGGCATGTCATCTCACAAATGGATGCCCTTGTTTTTGTTTTTGCTGGCAATTCTCTTTCCCTCTCTCTGGTTTGCAAAAGGCCCAGTAATCTTTATAAATATACACTGTCAACAGATTGCCAATATTTCTTCATTTCTCTACACTGTAATGCGGCAATTGCAGATTTGCTCTGTCAACTCCTCACAAAGAAACACCCTATTGCCTTTTGTAAATAGCTGGGCACGGTTTTTTGAGGGGCTTTCAGGAAGAAAACGAATGGGGGCGGGGGGGGAAGGAAAACCCTCGGTTATTGCCTTGTGCAGAGGCTGAATTGTCACCAATAATGGTGTTCCATTGCTCTGCGAGCTTCTCCTTAGGATTAAGAGAACTGTAAAGCTTAACGGGAACAGGGACAAGCTAAAGCAGCACTCTGTGACCTGGCCCCGTGACCGGCTGCGGACCCAGACAAACCTGCGGCTTTCAGGCACTTTACAGGGAGCCATTTTGTATCGATTGCTTTTCCTCCGTCTTTGTCCGTCGGTACTTTTGTGCTTTGTTATGTCTGCAGAAAGAGCCGGTTTGGGCTGTGAGTGTGGCGGCGGACGCCGCTAGCTCCCGATCTGCTGCGCTGGTCACATTGTGCCGGGTAAATGGAATATGACAGAGTCCACCCCGCTTGTATCATGGCCACTCATCCGAGATGCGGGGACCTACTTTCAGAAGTTCGCCAAACCGTGTCAGAAAGGTGTCGGCAGACAAACCCCGGTGGTTACCCAGAAGTTTTTTCCCCCAACTTAAGTGGAGCGAGCGAGCGTTCAGCCCGACCCCGGTGACCCCGGAGGCGGTCCGGGCCGCCGTGTCTCCCGCGGCGAGCTGTCAGCCTCTCCGACAAGAGAAGGCTCTTGTGAGGAGCGGCAGAGGCAGAGGGAGGGCGCTTAGTCCGGGTTAGCCGCCGCTCGTCCGGAGCGCGTCCGGCTCTCCGCGCGGCCGGCGGATTCCCATTTTCGCGCTGTCAGCGCCGCCAGGGTTTTCACACACGGCTGCCGGAGGAAGGGTGTTGCTGGGGACCGTCTGGGGGGAGCTCGGCCACGCCCACGGCCCGGTCCGGGCCAGGGGATCCCCACGGCGCGATTTTTGAGTTTGAAATCATGTTGTATTTATTCAGCATGTCTCTCCCAAAAACCCTTTGGAACTGAGAACTTTGATATTTTGCTTTAAAAAAAATACACAAAATGGTCATAAATTAAATATTCAAGTCGAAAATAATATACAGATATGTATTCAGCTGGTCTGCCCTTTCTTTAAAACATAACATCGAAAGAGGGTTAGAGTGGTTAAAAAACTTGATTATGTTAATTATTTGATCGTTTGACACAAAAATCGAAATCGCGATCAGAATTCGATTAATCGCCCGGCCGTAGGAGGACCCGAGGGGACGGTCCTCCTGGCGGGCTGAGGCAGCGATCGGTGCCGGTGTGACGGGCTCCTGACTCCCTGGTAAAGACTCCGCGGTGTCGTGTCAGAAGCTGGCGTTCCTATCCCAGCTGCCGGAGGGATAGGCAGTGGTCGGCGGCTTGGAGCCAGCGGCTACGCCTTAGTGCTGTTTCTTGTGTAAATCACATCACACTGATACATGCGTTATCTACAGTGTTGACAGCGCCGCACTGTTACCATAGCAACTCGTTAGTGTTCGCCTCTTTGGTTTGTTTAGGTTTGTGCCGAAGACGCCCAGACATGCACGGACCATAATCAAAAGCAATATAACGTAATTGGGGAAAAATGAAATGATCAACCTCATTTTCACACGACCTTCGTGCACCGAACTGAACATCCCTCACTTTCTGATCACCGTTAAGAAACATTTTCTCCAAGTTGTGAACCACAACCAAGAAGATTTCATCAAGGTTTGAGTTTTCCTAGCACAAAAGGAAGGGCAGCGGAGCACAGGTGTTATCAGACTGAAAATAAACTGGCAGTCACCAAATAGTTCATCATTTTTATGTTTGGTTCAGTGGCCGGCGCTAACAATGACAAGTTCAAACCTTGATACATCTCCTTCAAAGTCCTTTCATTCAGCCTTGAAATCCTTGATATCTACCTTAAAAAGGCACATGTTTTATTCATGTGTTGTGTGTCAAATCCCTGCATGCCTATAGCCCTTCTAGCCTAGAGGTGAACTCTTCCTATATGGTGTAGGCTCCCTTTAGATGGGCCTCAGAGGGGGGGGGGGGGGGGGGGGGGGGGGGAGGGAGAGAAGGGGAGGGAGAGAAAGGGGAAACAAGATGGCATGTCAGACAGGTGGAGTTGGGAAAGCAGAACATCCGACACAGACGGAAACTAAAAAGTAGAAAAAAAAGAGGAAATAAATACGACATCTGTCTCTTGTTCCATTCCTGACTCTCCTTCACTGGGATTTAAGCTCACAAAAAGAAGGAATAACACTGTGACAGACATTTTGTTTCCAACATGCCAGTAAACTGGGTGGTGTGTGTTGAGCACATCTCGTGTGCCCCACGTCCTTGGTGATATAAAGGAGGAGCAATGGAGAATAAATCAATGGCATGTGACTCACATTCCCATTCTCTGGTATTCGCCGTGGATTGATGCTTGAATTAGGATCAAGGTTGCCGGCTCCAGGAGTGCCTTTCGGAATAGTTTGTGTTCAATTAGTTGAAAGGATTTCTCTGGTTTATCTGGCAAACATTTCAGGTTATTATGATGATTATATGTGTGCAGTTTGAGACTCGGTAGGCCCTATACATAAATATAATTATTTATTTATATATATATATATATATATGATATATATATATATCAATACATATGATAGATATAGATACATAGTTAGTTAGATAGATAGATATAGAGATAAATATAAAGATATACATATCGATATAAAGAAACTGACGGACAAACATTTGTGTCCTGTAATCTGAAGTCGTCTCCTCCAAAATTTGTTCTGAAGATAGATGAACATAGATGGATCTCCATAATAGACCTGATTGCTGTGGGAGAAGGTTGGACTCTGACCCACCCACAGCCCAGCTACAGAAGGACTACTGCCTTTGTACTCTATAGACTCGTTCTCATGGTTGACTGCGGCTGAACTCTGCGTGGTTATCTGTCATTCATGTTGCGGTGCCTATTGAAAAATAAACAATGGAAAAATCTGTCTGGCAGAACCAGTTTGATGTTTGGTAGTAGATGTTGTAAATGCTTTGTAATGCTTCTCAGCCGTTGCTTCAGCCTCCTGGACTGTCCTTCTGTTTAGGAGCACCAGAGTTGCTGATAGCATTGCTCCACACAGAGGGGGAGTTTTGCCTTTTTCCTCCACCAGGGAACAATCAGTCAGCCAGGTGCTTACGGCTCAGACAGGTAACCAAAGGAAAAGACACCGAGATCGAAGGGAAAGACAGATCTAGTTTTGTTTGGGTTCTTGCGCTCCTTAAACCTGTATTAACACTTTGGCGTGTAAGCCGATTCCATTGCGGCTAGCTCCTGCATTCAATTGAAGTTGCACGTCAAGCACTAATTCAGGAATGTCGAGTGGGATGTGATTGATTCATTATTTATCCTGCAGACTGCAGATTCTTTATTTATTTATAAACATACATTGCAGCGCTCTAAAAATCCGGTGAGCTCATATTGGATTTGGAAAGGCGAGGAGATTTGAATAATAGTGCATCACAATTGAATCAAGCAGCATTGTGCAAGAGTACCCATTTCTCCTCATAAACCTTGATATTACCAACTGTTTCCACTCCCAGGTTTAAAAAGAAGGATTATTTTTAAATGTAGAAAACTGACGAATTTCCCTTTAATAACCTGCCCAACCTGGCTCACTGCTTTTTAAATTGAAACCGTTTTCTTTATTTACTCGTGTTTTCATGCAGTGATGAACAACTATATGATGTGTGTATCCATTAGACCTGCATTAAGGAGTCTGCAACTCGTATATAACGTACATGGCTTTTCTAACTTTGTGGTTTGTTTGACCTAAAGAAGGAGCAAAGTTTTAACTTTCTGTACAACGAGTGATACTTCTTATATTTTTTTATTCTTTCTTTTGTTCTTTCGGTCTTTGGTGTATCCTTTCTTCACCCCTCCACCCCCTTTCTCCCTCCCTCCCTCCCTCCCTCCCTCCCTCCCTCCCTCCCTCCCTCCATCCTTTCTTGCCCCCTCCCTCCCTCCCTCCCTCCCTCAGTCCCTCACTCCATCCTTCCATGACACATGTCTTTTTAAAGGCAGGAACAATCTGGCCTCTCCTATCAAACAGTGCCGTCTTTCATTATGTTGAAGGGAAGATGAAAGGAGAGAGTGGTCACGGTGCACTGCGCCTGGATCTAACAGAAGGACTATGGCATGGCTTAAAAGTGTGTCTGTCTGACTCGGGCGTGGATCAGCGTCCTCCTTGCATGGTGTAAACAGCCCCCTGTCTTCCCTCCCTGCCCGTTTCCTCGTGGCTCTCTGAGCCGTGTATTAGGTTCCCCGGTTATTACCGCCAAGCTTTGTGTTCAGAAACACGTTTTTGATGAAAGCCATTTTTTTGTTTTTTGTCCTGTTTTATTTATTCAGTTTTTTTTTTTTTAATAATGTGTAGCTGTAGTGGCAATGCATGCACACACACACACACACACACACACACACACACACACACACACACACACACACACACACACACACACACACACACACACACACACACACACACACACACACACACACACACATATTGTATCTGACATACCGGTAATGGGGCTTGTGAATGGCGTCCCCGCTCCCGGTAGCACATCTCTCCCCCCCGCTCAGTCACACACTCTCCGGCTCTGTCAGCATTGCTCGGCACGACGGGGGGGTCCTGAAGGCCGCATTAGGCCCCATAAAGTTTATGGCATATTTTTACAACCTGCCTCTCTGTATGCGTCCACCATCGCATCACATCGCATCTGCTTTAACTGTTCACACAGCTGTGAGATTCTGCCTTTCTCCACGTTTTATAGCGGCCCGCTCCTTTGAGTTCTTCATTTGCTCCCCTCGCTTTCTGATTCCCGTGCGCCTCCTCACACACACACACACGCGCGCGCGTACCCGTGCACGTCGACACACATGTACATCGACACACGTGTCGTGCACGCATGTTCACAAATGCAAACACACAAACGCACATGCATAGAGAGCAAAACGGAGCAAAAATGGTGCGGAAATCGCCTGCCTCTATAAAGCGTTCCACTGACAATGTGTGCAGTGTGTTCAGATTCATATGAGCATCTCATCACTCCTCCACATTGTTTTTATTACCATATTACCACGCCGCCGTCCGTCTCAACAATGACTGACAATATGTGGACCTGGTCAGCAGTGAAAGGCTAATCATCTCCTCTCCACACCCTTTTCACGCATGTTCTGAATGAGTCGGGGGCACGCAGGGGGCTGCTTCAGACATCCAGTCCTCGCCCGCTCTTCCTCCTCTCAGCCAGAGTGAGACGGGGGGACGCTCGGGTCAACGTGAGAGGAAGCCCGATTGTTCTAGCCGTGCGGCTGTGAAAGAGACACATTGATGGCCCCCTGTAATCCCCTCTACTCAAGCAGTAAGCCCGGAAGGGCCTCTGGGAGCATCCTGCTCCGAGCCAGCCAGTCCACTCAGCACAACACAGTGCTAACGAGGTTGTCCTCCTCGCCGTCTGGCTGCAGCAGGGCTCGTATACCGCGGTCATACTCAGACGCATCGGAGTAGAGCCGAATAATCGCCTCATCAACGGCCAGCCTCACCCGTCGATTCCCCCGACAGATCCCTCCCCCTGTAATGATTGGTCATATGATCAAGGCCGGATCGCTCGCTGTGTTATCGTCTGGCTTGCACTTCCCTGTTATGGGCGCCCAGGGGAGATGTGTCCCCGTTTAAACATGGCAGCTTTCAAGTTTTATCCCTTTTCCGATTGTCTGTCCTCCGTCGTTCTCTGGCCGGCTTCGTGGCGTGCTAACGGAGAATAGACGAGGGGTCGGGTCCGTCATCACGCTTATTTACAACGTTATCAACGCGTTTGATGCCAAGTTCATCTGCCTGGGTGAGGCTGATGCACACTCACAAACAAAGAGGCTGGTCATCGTTGCTTCTGGTCAAATACCAGGCTACAGAGCCTGCATGTGTTGTAGTACCAAAGGCCACCACTTGGGGGCAGTGGACGCCCGTTGAAAGAGCCGCTCGCCGCAGTACAAATGGGCCTGAAAAGTGACATTGTTGCTGTGGAATTGACCTAATGGGATCCTCTCAGCCCTCACAGCACACCACTATGTCTGCCGCTAATGCCATTTGTAAGAAGCCTGATCCTTAGCCAGAAGAAGATGTGTGAAATGCCTCAACTGCATTCAAATACTTCTGCTTCCTCGGATCAATAGCTCTACCTTCCACTTACCAGACAGACAGGGCGGGGCCGAAGACAACGCGGTTCTCACTGTCATCTTCTGCCTATTTTCTGGAGCCGCACCCTGTTGACATGGGGGAAGATGGCGAGACGGGAGCCTTTGGGCCGTCCTTTAGACGCTTCCCTCGCTCATCAAGGGGCCGGAGAGGCAGCGTGCGTTACCTCACGTCGCTATTGACGAGGCCTCCACTATGGGCCATAATTTTATGCAATCAGCCCTGAATAATTTAGCAGGCTGGCGCCACCGGGATGAACCTCGGCGGTCCCTAGCTAGCAACACTCGGTCGCGCTTGGAGAACCGCGCCGTTTAAATCGGCATCTTTTCATCTTTGCAGCGTTCCCCGCTCCTCGTTTTGCTTCATCGCGCCCACAGAGTCGGACCACACAGGACACACCCAGCATGTACGTTCCTCTGACTGCAACGCAGACTACAGGACATACCCGGGCCCCTTCACAACGTACTCTGGCCCCTTCACAACATACCCGGGCCCCGGCTCAACATATCCTACAATATACCCGTGCCCCTTCACTACATCCTTTCACCTCATACCCGGGCCCCTTCACTTCATACCTTCACAACATACCCCGGCCCCATCCCAACATATCCTACAACATACCAAGGAGCCTTCACTGCATACCTGGACCCCTTCCCAGGAGCCGTTCCTCCTCTGGTGGGGGTGCGGTGACACCCTGGGCTGTGGGAGACACGGACTCCAGGGCCGATGTGTGTCGTGGCGACTGACCGGTCAGGGATATTGCCTGGATTGCACAGGATGTGTCATCACCTTATGCATAAAGCAATGAGGCATCGCTGATGTCCTGTATGTGTTGTCCTTCCTCTCTCCTTCCCCCACCGCGGCACCACTCCGCTCAGCTACCATTGCACTCCCATTCCACATCCATTTTTAAACACAGCCGTATGGCGGTCTTGTTTTTCCTTTTATTATCCGTGTTTCAGTGTGTCGGAAAGAAATGTGGGGAAAACATTTCTATCTCTTTTACCTGATGTTCTGACACAGGTTAGATGGGCTCTATGGCCCCATCAGCGGATGTTAAAACCGTATCCAGCACTGCTTTAGAATGGGGCCAATTACTGGATATTGGCCCGAGGGTGATTTGATGGCGGACGTATGGTGTACCAGCGGGGCTGTCCTTGATGTGGGCTATGGAACCAGCAGGGGGTTCGACATCCAATCACATTGAGAGATAGGTGACCCCTCTCTTTATGTACTGAGTGGTCTTGAGAGAATGTCTTTTCTCTCCCTTGACTGATTGGGTATTGAACGCCATCTTTGAACCCGAGGAGCTCCCCTTGAATCGCCGACACGTGTACACCGAGGAAGCGATGTGGGAACAATGAGACCAAAGGATGTGTACTGCAGTAATGATATAATTATTTAGGAAGACAAGCGGTAAATCGGCCGTCATGTGCAAAGAGGATTTTTTTTCTGCGTTGTTGTTCCCGTGTCACATTCTTCATGTTTGGTTTCAGTTAGCTGTCTTCCCCTCCAACGATCTCGCTCCTGGTTTGTTGTCACCTCTCATGTCTCAGACTGAGGAAGAGGAGGAGGAGGAGGAGGAGGAGGAATGTTCAACCGACAGAGAGGGAGACACACACACACACACACAGAGAAAAGTTCCTCACAATCCCTGCAAGTATAACAATAAAAACAGGAGAAAGAACCGTCTTGATGTTATTATGCCGACATCATCTTCAGAGCCTCTGATATAATAAATGAACTAAGGGTTCTAAAATTGTCATTTGAATTATGCCTTTCATCTCCCCGCGGTTCTTACCGAAGCGGTTCAGCGCAAGTCTCTGCTGAATGTTTTTTCCCTCCCCTGTCCCTGTTTGCATTTCTGAACAAGCGCTATAACTGTAATGAATTCTATTATTTTAAAACCAATTACAGTTAGTTGGGAGCTTTTCCGCTGCTTCTGCCAGGGTCTCTGTGGAATAGTGTTGCTGCAGCAGTGTCGACCGCGCTCCAACCTGAACGCCCCCGTCCCCGTCCCCCGTCCCCGTCCCCGTCCCCGTCCCCCCCCCCGTCCGCCACAGCCTGCTGATGGAGGCTGGGGTGGTGGTGCTGCTGCTGTTGTTTCTCTGGCTCTCCCTGCTGCCCTGTCCTGCTGTATCTGACCTCACCGCGACCACGTTTAACGCCCTAATAATCCTAACAATGCGCCCATGTTTTGTTTCTGTGGGTTGTACCGAATGACCTTTTGGAATCTATTTAGATGTATATAAAGAGGTGTTGTTGTGAAATCGGTTTGCAGAGGATGTGTTTTGCTTCTTTAAAGATGCAATTCACAGGGAGGTTTTGTGTTTGTGCTATGTGTTTTATGGAAATTTAGTTTATAAGTAATTTAGTCTTTTGAATAGATTTTGAACATATCCCAAATATTAAATCCTGAGGTCAGAGGATTCCTTTATTATTATTCTGTAATAAGCATTTATGTAGTAATCACCACATGTCTAATTCATGTAACAAAAACAATGTAGCCTATATGTGCATGAATCATCATTATTAAATGGATTCGCGATGAACATGAATAATACAATTCACTCAATAATGCAATGAACAGCCGTGGTGAGAAAATATCAATAAAGATAAATGAAGAATTTTTCATTTAAATGACAAGAGGTAATGAAGGTGCATACAAGGTCCTACCTACCATTCCCTCCACTCGTCTTATGGTCTTTAACGAACTGGCTGTTTTGAAAAGGTGGTTAATTTATTTTAATTTTTCCTTTTCCCCATTGCAGTGGATGTATTTAATGCTTCATTGTGTGTTTCACCCTCACTGAGGTCCACACGGTGCTCTTTGTTCATAGTAATTATATTACCAAAGACTTGTACAGACACTTATAGATAGCATTACCGTGTTTTCTTTTCAACTTCCTCCCATTATTGCCATTTCTAAGCATTGGCCTAATTGGATCGGGCCGGCTTGCTCTGCCAGTGTTTCGGGATAGAAAATCATGCCCAATGTAATTCTTTAATTCTTAATTCATTATTTATATATATATATATAGAGAGAGAGAGAAAGAAAGCAAGTTCGGAGGAATATGGTTCTTTCAAAATGTTTTCTACAAGGCCAGCAAGTTTCACATTTATTTCACTCTTTCGCCCTAGCAAAACAAGCACACACACACACACACACACACACACACACACACACACACACACACACACACACACACACACACACACACACTCTTCCACGCATGCCCAGTGCAGGCGTGCGATAATGTGAGAGACACACGTTTACTCATTAAGCCAGTCTGCCCTAAAGATTGATTTATAGTTTATTTAATAAGCTGGAAGGTTACCTCAAAGCAGATTTTCTCCATAATTGACCAATTTCAGCGTTGTTCGATAAGCATTCATCTCAAGCTGAGTGGTGGTGGTGTTTTCTCTCTCCCTCCCCTCCCTCCCTCCCTCCCTCCCTCCCTCCAGCTCGGACGTTCCCAGTTACCAACCATGTGACCGCCTTGATTATGCATTGGAAGAGATACCGACGTTCCCAGTTACCACCCATGTGACCGTCTTGATTATGCGCTGGGAGAGATACGGGTCGTTCGATGTCCCACTAACCCAGGACACAATGGCAGCGGTATTAGTCAACATCTCAGAACGCGCCGCTAATTGGCTTACTTTGCCCAGCAGCTGTCTGCTATTAAGGCCCTTTGTTCCAGATGTTATCTCATTAGCATGGCATTGATCATGCTAATGGCTGAAGGAGAGATGACTGGTCTGCATTAATGCGACCCTCCCGGCCCGCCGCCGTTCACCCGTCTATATGTTTGCTTTAAAGGTTAAGAACGGCCGCCATTTTCCCCCCCATTAACGGAGAGTCGAGTCTGGAATGGCGGCGAGCGAAAGAGAGAGAGAAGAGAAATTACTCATAAAGGAGGAGTGCAGCTCGCACGCTCCGAATGAGAGCGATTTGCGGATGAACCCGCATATTAGAACCATTCAGTGCGCGTAGTCATTAGTACACAGTCCTCCATCTCTAGAATGTGTTGCTGCAGCCGTAGCGCAAATGGGCTGGTACCACGAAGGGATGGAGTCAAGGTTGGAATGGAGCCCTTCCCTCGGTCAAATATTACATATATATTGCACCTATTATACATATCTTTCAGAACACAACAAATAGCATTCTTGGCAGCCACATCATGTGAAATTGTAAAGTGTTATTTTGCATGGCTGATTGCAGTGGCAGTCATCCGGTGAAGCACTGCACTGTTCTAAGCTCTATCCTTCAAAAATAGTCCTTTGAAACTCAGTATTTAGATTAGATGGCGTTCTGGTATTCAGTGTTCACATTGATGGCACTATTTATCCCCCCCCCCCCCCCCCCCCCTTTAACCGGCAAGGTCTGAACACTGTTCTCCAACAAAAAGTGTTTCACCAGAGACGGGGCGAGCGAGCAGTGAGACAGTGAGAGCGAAAGAGAGAGAGAGCAGAGGAGGAAGAAGAGGGAGATATGGGATGAGAGAGAGGGAGAGGGAGAATGGAGATATGGGATGAGAGAGGGAGAGAGAGAGGGGGAGAGAGAAGAGGGAGATATGGGATGAGAGAGAGGGAGAGGGAGAGAGAAGATTGAGATATGGGATGAGAGAGGGAGAGACAGTGAGAGCGAAAGAGAGAGCAGAGGAGGGAGAAGAGAGAGAGAGAGAGAGAGAGAGAGAGAGAGAGAGAGAGAGAGAGAGAGAGAGAGAGAGAGAGAGAGAGAGAGAGAGAGAGAGAGAGAGAGAGAGAGAGAGAGAGAGAGAGAGAGAGAGAGATATGGGATGAGAGAGATATGGGATGAGAGAGGGAGAGAGAGAGGGGGAGAGAGGGAGAGAGAAGAGGGAGATATGGGATGAGAGAGGGAGAGACCGGGAGAGAGAGGGAGAGAGTAATAAAGAAGGAGGGATTTCAGGGCGGAGGGAAGCAGTAGGAGAGAGAACCAGTAGACGGGGAGCAGTGAACTGTCTTACTGCACACTCCTCCAGCCTGTTCCGCCCTCTCAGCGGTGGGTGCGCTTTAACCGATGCCGACAAGCACAATTCTCCCTTTACCCCCAGCGTAAAGCTACCTTCTGCACCGTCCCGTGCTTCCCCCCTCCCTGCTCCGTCTGTCTCTCCCCCTCCCCCCTCCCTCCCCCGTAAGCCCCTATTGTATTCCAACAACGGGGCCGTGTGTATTTATTTATTTTCCAACTTTGCAAGTCTTGCCCAGCCCCACCCCTCCGCCCCCCCGACTCCACCGTGTAGTAAAACAAGCGCGCTTAATTGCATCCTTAGCCACACTTCTCGGTGTCTCGGTGTTGTTTTTGTTGTTGCTCTCGGGGCCCGAGAGAGAGGCACTCCAAGGCCTAATGAAAACGGGAGAGGCAACAGTTTAATTAACGCACTCGCCGCGCGGTGAAGGGGAGATCGTTTTTATTCGGAGCCCCCTAATAAATTTCCCATCAGTTTGTTATTAACGTCGGCGGTTTTAAACTGAACGGGGGGAAAGCGGCTTAACGCCAGGCAGCGCCTTCAGCGTGACGGACAAGTGTTTGTTTCTCTGTTCGGGGGAAGAAGAGACGGCTCCATCTACCGCATACCATTATCTGTGGGTGTGGGGGTGTGTGGGGGTGTGTGTGTTTGCGCGCGCGTGTGTGTGTGTGCTGTTTTATGTAAATCCTCACTCAAGATGGCAGTCATTTTTCTTAACCACGAGCGTTCCCCTTTTTTTTTTAAGCACCCTGATTTCTCAGGCAGAATAATCATAGCTGACGGCGTTAACGACCCCCATCAGGCGCCATCAAAGCGCCGGGTGGCTCGCCGTGGCCGGCCGCCGTCGCCGTGGAGCGCCGAGCGCATCAAACGATCAAATGAGCCCGTTCTGTCATCCCCCCTCATCCCCTGATCGGAGCAAACCATCTCATCGATTAAGGCGGTCCATTTGTTGGCTCTGTGTGTGTGTGTGTTTGTGTGTGTGTGTGTGTGTTGTGTGTTGTGCGTGTGTGTGTGTTGTGTGTCTCTGCTTGGTGGAGCTGTGTCCAAACAGAGGAAGATGGCGTTGGACTCACGGTCATTAGAAGGGATGCTCTGATGGGATTCTGACATGCATAACCCCTTCCTGAGTCCTGGCTGTCGATGCGATCGGCCCTCCCCCCCCCCCCACCCACCCCAGGCAGAAGGGCCCATTTGGAGCCATCCTAATGTGATATGAAAGGAACATAATGATGTGTCTGGCCTGGTTATTTGCCTTTGTTCACAAAACACTTCTCTGGGTTATTGCGTTTTTCGCTCGGAGGGCTTGATCACCCGCATTAGGGTGGATGTAAATGGGAGTCAATAAATTACCCACTGATTAAGGATGGTGCCCTTGCTTCAGGTGTGGGCACCATTTTCCATGCACGGTTTAATGCAAGCCTTTTCTGAGTGTGCCGGTTTAATCACTCCAGTCCCTCCTACTGTCTGCCAGCCGCCCATACTTCACCTCCACGCACCTTGTGACTGGAGCCTGACGGTTGATGAAGGTGCCAATGTCTTTGGGAGTCAAATAGCGGGGGTTTCAAAACAGGGACTCCCCCGTTGAGCTCCTGGAGCTGACGGAGGGGAGATAATTAGGGCCGGGAAACAGAGGCGAGCGAGCACTTCAAAGATCCTCGGCGCATGCCAATTGTTCTCCTTCCTCTGTTACTACTGTTGCTGGAACGGCAGGTTTTTGCATACGTATTTAACACACACACACACACACACACACACACACACACACACACACACACACACACACACACACACACACACACACACACACACACACACACACACACACACACACATAAATACTCTCTATAAAAAAAAGGCTTTCTTCATCTGCATGGCCGGATACATTTCAGGTTAGCAACGTTGACCTTACTGTGTCTTTCTTTAAACAGTGTTTTTCTTCAATGACATGCTCAGTCAGGCTTCCAAGCCACAACACAACTCTTTCATAGTGTTCCCCGATGCAGCAAATGTGAGATGTTGAATGTGTAAATATCTAAACATGTTGGGGAAAAACAATGTAGGGTAGTAATTATGTGAATTTTAAATCTGAAGAAAACGGAACCAAGCACTTCAATCCATACCTGTAACAACTATTATATTGTAAGGGACCTACTGCCAAACATTGAGTTTTTGTAATTGCTTTTTTTTTCCTTTTAATCAATGTGATGAGTTTTGCTAGATACACAATTACCCAGACATGTTTTGAGAAACAAGGGGGGTTTCTACTAGAACGGATCCAAAATAGTCAACCGAAAAGAAAACGTAATTGTTTCCATTTTACACATCTTAACATTTTGTCTAAACGAGCCCTCCTTCCCCAATTACCCCTTCCCCAAAACTGTTAACATAAGTACTACATTGCTTTTAGTTGCTCAAGCAGGAACATGCTAATTGTGTTTCAAGGCCCCTTTTAAAGCCTTCAAAAGTTAAGTTATCTGAAAGTGATTCAAACCTGCCATTTCTTTAAGGATAAACAATTGTTTTTCTGTATTTTTGTATTCATAAATAGAGCTCCGGATTTATTCTCAATCTTTGTTTGTGTGAACGTTGTCCTTTGTTAACACAACAGGTGGCTTCAGTGATGCACACAGACGCTCAGAATGTGGCCTTGTTTGCGCTGACCCGCTTCCTTTGATTTGATTATGGCTCGATGAGAAAAACAAGCCACAAACACAAGATAACAATAGCCTCTGTGACTCTTTTACAACAATTTCTCCATGTCGAATGAGTGAACAAAAAAAAGAAATCAAACATTTCGTTTTTATTTCGTAGCCATCTGGATGCACTGTAGGTCCTGCCTGGAGACGTCTGTGTATATACTTAGTGTTTCCTCCTCATACTTTCAAGAGGATCATTTCCTCAGCAACATCGGCCCCGCGTTCGGTGGATCTCTGAGGTACCTCTCCGTCGTCAACACTCTCTCGTTTGTGGCCAGGACAGCAGTTCTCAAAGCTCGCTAATTACCCGAGATAATGAACAACCTCCAAGGACCTTTTCCAGAGCTCCACCCCCCCTTTACAGCGGTAGTGGATCCACGTGACATTCTCTAAATAATCCACCCGGCTTCACCCACGCGTTCAGCGCCATCGGTGACGCGTACCGCGGGCTGCCTCCTAGCAGAGACCCTGCTAGCGCGCTTAGCATGGCGCCTACCAGCTGTATTTGGTTTAGTCTGATTGCTGGCAGTGTTTGGGGGAGGGAGTTAAGGGGATAATGAACCGAGGGGATTGGACCAGAGGCCACCAGCTGAGGCCTACCAGGTGCATGCGGCGCCCCCCCCCCCCCCACCCCCCCCACCCCAACCCACCCTGCTACCATGTAATTGGAAGTCTCCAACACTATATGATTGAGCCGGTGCCAATGCGTGTGCTAAACCAGCATCAGACACACTCATAATTCCAGTTATACCATGGTTACTAGCTACAGGTATTCATGCCTACCTAAATACCCCAAAAATACGTTTTAAATGACAATGCTCGATAATGGGCACTCACCATCATCTCTCCCCATTATAACTCCTGGTCCTCTTCATCTACTGCCCTCACATTGTGGGGGCAGCAGAGAGGAGCGGTGGTGCAGTTGTACGAGGCGATGAGATCAACCGGTGCTCCGCGTCATCAATGCCACCATTTTAAAAGTCACGGAATGACAATCTACTTAATCACCTAATCGGTTCCTTTCCTCTGGTAATTGGGCCCTGGGGCTGCTGTCGACTGGCAGCGAGAGCCGGTTGCTATTTGGTGACAAGTTGACTGCCGCAAAATTAGCCCCGCACTAGCCGGTTCATTAATAAGCGCTGAGGACAGAGGAGCGTGCGGCTTTCCTTTCAAACGGCCCCTCCGCTCTTACTGACTGTCTCACACCCTCGACCGCGCAGGCAGGTTCTCCCAGGCCCGCCAGAACCTTCCAGACGCCACGTTGGTTAGAATCCCGAAGCTGCAGGAGATTTCTGTTACCGTCGCCAGAACATGCCTCCCGCCCGTCCACGTGCTAGATTGTAATGTTTTGACAGATGTCAGAGGACAGATTGACGTTTTATCTCCACACTTTCATAGGCACCGGCGTCAATCCGACAGGGAGCTGTTTGCTGTCATCCGCCGCCGCCGCCGCCGCCGCCGCCGCCGCTGCGCTCCCTTTCCATTTTTGGCGGCGGGGAGGAAAGGCAGCCAGCGTTGTTTACTGAGAGACAACAGCTGACACCCAGCAGTTTCATTTCGTTAACGAATACATATTGACTGGGGGCTTGTCGTTCCACGCACCATGCTGTGCGATGTGTGCTCCCTATAGATATGTAGGCTGTTAAGACACAGCCCAGGTGCTCCCTTCGGGCCAGCCATTGATGTACCAATCAACCCCACCTTCCACCCCCTTACCTGCCCAGCCCCACCTCGTCCTCCTCCTGATGGAGAAGCAGAGTGAACACGATCACAATGCCGATTGCGACTCGAACAAGGTGCATCTTGTGTTTATTTTATGTTTTTTTTTTTTTTTTGGCACTCACAATTTGTTGGGATTTGAGTACATTTGGTTTAGGGTCATAACATTATATTGACTGCTCCGTGTCGGATAACATGGGGAGCTGGCACTATGTGCTTCCTAAAGATGTGTGTGGAGGTGGTTAAGATGCAGCCCAGGGCTCCCTTAAAGCACCCCCTCCACCCACCCACACACACACACACACAGATACCACACACAGACACGCTTACACACACATGCTCACACACACTCTTCACTCCATCAACTTCCTCCACGGATGCTTCAGAAAAGGGTGTGAGTGCGCGTGGTGGGGTGTGTTTGTGTGTGCGTGCACGTCTCCCGTGTAGGGGGGAGATGTTGCCGTGCAGAGCACATGTCTGTCATTCTGCTGGGTGCCTTCTCCATAAATAGAAGTGTCTGTGTTGCGCGCCTCCATTCTGCTGTTCCTCTGCGCCTCCTGCACGCCCCCACTCCCCCAGACCCCTCCGGTGACATGTGTCAGGTTTTATTTACATTTATCAAGCCTCTGCCACCACATTAGCATGGCGGTGTCATTAGGAGGTACTCCTGCTGCCGTCTTACTCTGTGGAGATGTGCCACACGTACGACAGACGAGCACATCCTCTTGATTTCATCTCGCTGGGGTTTACTGTATGTCAACAATCCCCAAACACCACCGCCACTCTTCATGACATGATGCTGATTCTATCGCTTCCAAATGATGCCGTTGCCTTTATGCACTTGTTTTTGTTCACGCAAAAAACAACCCAGTCAACACACGCACACAAACACACTAATGCACAGACACACACAAACACACACACAAACTATTAATCACTCAAACAACAAAGAACCATAAGTCTGAGCAGCCCGAGTTCTGCCTGATTTCAGGGAAGATGGGGTGCTAGTTTAAAGGTTGCAGAGCGCCGCAAATAACACCAGTGTAATTGGACTTGTAGCGGTCCCTCTAGGCCTCGCCCGGCATCGCATTACAACACCGCTCTCAGAGGGGAGGTTTTAGAATAATGGATTAACACATTGCCTTTCAATAAAGGCCCATCCCCGTCTTATCAAATCAGGGTGGAACAAGGCCTGAATGTTGTAGGCGCCCCCTCCCGCTCCTAATGGCTCACTGTACTGTGTAGGCCCGTTCACATCGCAGGGGTATGTTCATACTGCTGCACAGGGCAGAAAAGTTCATGGGATGCAGAGCCAGCTCTTTGTTTCCGTCTAATTGGTTGAAATTCATAATCTGACCTTTTTGGGTTCCGACAGTGCAGTTGTTCAGTTGAGTTAATCTTCGTCCCGCCAGGGAAATTTACTTTGCAGCAGCAAGGGCACATTAGTAAAACGCAACAGAAGAAGGCAGGAAGATGAAAATGTTAAAAAACCAATGATGCATAAAATGATGCAAATAAAATCCATATCGTAATGGATGAGAATAGATGAGAGTGGGAGGACCGGTCGGGTTGGAAGGATAAAGTGCAAAGGGTGCAAATAGCAAAGTTCAGGGGGTTTTACTTTGAGTGTGCATCGCTAGAGTTAATTTATCTGAAAAGTTGTATTCCCCGCATCCACTTCAGAAACGTGACTTTGATGCGGTAGGTTGGCAGAAGGCAGCCCGGGGGCGAGGTTCTAAATTGTATTAAATGTCTCATTCGACCACGCACACTTCCAGCAGAAAACAACAGGATTAGTTATGAAATGGATGCAATATCCCAGGATGCGTGTTAACTCATCACTCGAGCTCACTCCTCCTTTTGTACGAAGTGGTCGACTCCTGAGCGTTTTCCTCGCTGAACACGACGCGTGACGTCGAGCCCAGATCCTAACCGGCGCCATTTGCCAAGTTGTGCCTTCCAAATGATTACCATGGACGGGGAACGTGACGGCGCGCGGCTCCAAGGGCTGATGGCAGCTCGTGGAGGAGGCCAGACATTTACTCCAATTGACACAAAGGCAGCCTGTTCTCCCTGAGGTCCTCCTTTCCGCTCCCCGAGATGCCGACTGTGGGCTCGCGCTAATTAACGCCGTGGAGACGAGCTTCCTGCCACTGTTGTCCTAGTTGAGGCTCAGGTGGGCATGGGTTGTTGTGGTTGCTCGAGTCCGTCTGGCGACTCGCCCGCGTGGCTGTTCCCCACTTTTCAAAACAGGAAAACAAACGATTCTTAATTGTTCAATTGGGTGGTTGGTCTTTGAGAAAGCTATCGGCTGTATTGTACATCTCGCGGCCGACTGATCTCCTCTCTGAGCGCCTTGTTGAAGGAGTCAAATGAATGCACGTCTACACACACACACTCGTAGTGTAGGGCGCCAGGAAATTAATGAATACCGTTAAATGTGTCAGTGTTAATGTTTTTAGTGTTGTGTTTTGGCTACAGTTTCTTTGATGGCTCGAATTCATCTGTGCATTTCAATAGGATCGCCTTAGTTCCCTGTGCTGCTGCTTATTATTTGCTAAAGTGGAACTTGGGAGAGAAAAGGGTTTCTCTTCCAGCCAGGCTAATTGCCTTTACAAGGACTCAAAACAGCAGTGACTTGACCATGAAGGAGTGTGGAGAAGGTAATTACTATGTGAAGGGATTTCTTTCTCTCTTTTCTTTCACCGGGACAGAGAAAAAATAAAGACAATGGGGACGCCATCAATAAAGACCCACTCTCCCTAAAACCCTTCCTCACACAATCTTTAATGAAGACCTGGGCCATTGGCTTAGATGGATGAGGCCGCGCACGGCGAGAGAGCGCGAGGTAGGGGGCGGGCGGCAGGTAGATGTTTGTTTAGCGCTGGCTCACGGCGGATATATCGGAGTTAGTGGAGACCTGTCGCCCAGGAAAGGCACATTACGGCTGGGGTGATTAAGGAACAAAGTTGATGGAAAACAAAGTGCTATTGACAAGGCTTTGTCCTGCTCCTCTGCCGCCCGTCTCCCGCGTGCCGTCCGTCCAGGCTGCGGGCACGCTCTCCGGGCTAAGCCACCCCGCCGGATCCACTGAACCTGTGAGCGATTGATTGTTTTACAGCAATTTTCTGTGCAAGCCTAGGCCAGGGCATCGATCGGGGCTTTTTTTTTTGCAGGCGAACTTCAGGAGAGGTGGTCTTCGGTTTATATTACAGCAGATCATTACTCTCCCCCTCGTTTTATCTGGAGCTGCGGTGATTAAGACAACAGTGCATAAATAACGTCCCGTGCACCCGCCGTCCCTTTGTTGATGTTTTCTTCCCCCCTCTTTGCGTGCTCTCCTGTCTTATCTGCCCTGCCGTACTGAGCAAGAAAGATTTTTGCTTGTCACAAACACGCACACACAAGCCCAAGTACGTGCACGCGCGCCGCACACACACACACCTTCAATATTCACTCCAAACGACTGTATGGCGGAGCGAGGCAATGTGATGTTCAGGACTTGAAAGCCTCTCCTCTTCCTCAGATGTGACATCAGCTCTCTCTCTCTCTCTCTCTCTCTCTCTCTCTCTCTCTCTCTCTCTCTCTCTCTCTCTCTCTCTCTCTCTCTCTCTCTCTCTCTCTCTCTCTCTCTCTCTCTCTCTCCACCCTGCTTTCATCATGTGCATCAGCCCATCCTTCGACACTACAGAAGTTGTTCCTCACAGGCCTGTCACCTCTCCTCTCCGCCTCCACCCGTGCCTCCCTGTTGCCGTTCTCTGTTTCTGTCTGGATCAGACGCCTCTTAAGTCGGGAACCTGCTTACTTTGTAGCGCTAACGCTCTGGCGTTTGCGTCCCCTTGAAGTCGGTAAGTGGCACCAAGCGACGGCGCTACGACCCGCACCTCGCCGTGTTTAAAGGTAGCGGTGCCCCCGATAGGAGGCCAGCCCGTTTGGGATCGCCACGGACGTGTCGCCACGGACGCGTGGAAGACAGGCTGGCGTCATACGGAGGGATGGGGTAGAAGGTGGTGGTGGTGCTGTTGGAGTGAGGGCGTGTGAGTTGAAGACAGGCTGGCGTCATACGGAGGGATGGGGTAGAAGGTGGTGGTGGTGCTGTTGGAGTGAGGGCGTGTGAGTTGAAGACAGGCTGGCGTCATACGGAGGGATGGGGTAGAAGGTGGTGGTGGTGCTGTTGGAGTGAGGGCGTGTGAGTTGAAGACAGGCTGGCGTCATACGGAGGGATGGGGTAGAAGGTGGTGGTGCTGGTGGGGAGTGAGGGCGTGTGGTGTTGCTCCACCCTCACTCTCCTTACACCGCTTCCCCCTCATGACGGCTGCTCGAAAACTAATGACTTGTAAAGTCGACTTTACAAGTTACATTGACGGAGATGCCCATCCACGAGTGCTGTGATGTGGCCATACCCGTCTGTTGCATGTCTCTCTCTCTCTCTCTCTGTCTCTCTGTCTCTCTCTCTCTCTCTCTCTCTCTCTCTCTCTCTCTCGCTGTCTTCCTTCCTCTTCCTCTCGCTGTATACAGTATATGTTATGTTTCCTGGGCTGGTAGCATAATGTATTCCCCGCTGAGGCGGTATCGCTATGTAAACACATTGGTATGTGGGCTCAGCATCAGCACCAGCTCTCCGACTGTGCTCAACTCCCACATGCCTGCTTAGGAACTGCTTGGCCAGGGCTCAGAGAGACCGTGTTCTATACCTATCGCTTGAGGTGATGGTTGGCACTAAATAAATAAATACATCGAAAAATAAAACATGAATAATAATATTGGAAAATAAGTGTGTCTATATGAATGCAGTAGTTATGGTTATGAATATGCGTGGGTGGATGCCGATATGGGAGTTTGGTTTGCTCAACTCAGGGGTTTATATATTTGGTGGAGAAGCTATTTTTGTGTTTCAATCTCCAACATTTTTAGAAGAATTGCTCATTAACCGGCAACATATCGGAGTGTGATAATTTCTTGAAACTAAGTGCAGAAGTCCTTACCCCGGTGAAACCCAGCCAGCCTTAAACCCCTCACATGATGCAAAAGCATTGTTATCCCCATCCCAAAAAACTCCTTTACTCATCTTAACATTTCTCAGATATGCATTTAACCTTCGTCGAGTGCACAAGGACGTTTTCAGAGAGCAAGTGAACAATGCTTTCCGACGTTCACGTAACATCGTACGAGATGTGAGGCCACCTGCTATTGGCCGTCCGACGCCGCCCACCTCCGTTGTATCCGGGACTGCAGCGCTCGCAGGCACCCGGGCGCCAGCCCACATGATCCCACCGCACGCAGGATGCAACACCACGGGCAGTACATCGCTGTTTGATACGCAAGACTAACGGACACAGCTCAGCACAAACTCAACGGGAGTCGCACTCACTCCAAGCCTGATTGTGTGTATAATGATGAAAGATGCCTGTTGCACATGTTCTGCAGCACCCTGATTTTACTGTAGAAAAACTGCCACTTAATGCAATTGGAAGCACGGCAAGTAAGCTTGATACCCGTGCCTTATAGGAGTCCATCGCTTTCCTTTGTCTAAGCCTGCCATTAAGTGGGTACCCTGTTTTCTGGTCGAATTGTTTGAAATGTCGATCGTGAGCCCTTTCACCTGCAGTTTAATTGAGGAGCCTTTGTAGGTTTATTATCATTAGTTTACGATGGTGGTTTCGGATCCACATACTAGCGTGTGATCGCTCTCTCAGCTGGGTGCTGAACATGTCGCTGTACTCGCTACACATCTGGAGATTCCGGACATTTAAGCTCCAGGCAGTCAACAGCTGCTGTTGTGTTTGGCTTCAATTAACTTACATAAACTGTACATGTAGTCTAAATGAAGAGAAGGCATAACATCTGTTATTACAGCGCATGATGTACTGTAATTACACACTAAGGCATGGAGATGTGTGTGTCTGTGTGGTTCCTCCAGTTCCCGTTAGCATCTAACACAACATTATCTGAGTTTAAACCCTTTGGTCAGTCCCAGTGCTCTCCATATAAAACACAGGAAACCGAACCTGGAGGACATGTTAGAGAATAAAAGGAATCCCTGTGGAGGAGGATGAGTTTGTTACAGGTGCTGTGTGGGCAGAGTCGAACTGGAGACTTGTAGACACTGTGAGACGAGGGCGGACTTTTATCCGACTGTACAGGGAGAAAACTACATCTGTTCAACCAGAGAAATATGAAAGTCAGAGCGACGACCGAGAATCACTGTGAGGTTTTTCAGGATAGCAAAGAACACAGTGTGGTGTAACATCAATGTAATCATATACCCTCTCCTTTCAACGGAGGCAGATGTATTCGTGTTGAACCTTAAACAGACTGCTTCTACTGCTCATGATGGCAGAATGTCGCACTTAGTCAAGGCAAGGCAACTTTATTAATATAGCACTTTTCCTACACAAGGCAGACTCAAAGTGTTTCACATATAAACATTGTCATGGAATAAAATAATATAATAGATAAGTAAAAGAAAACATATGCAAAAAATGAGTAAAATAGATAAGGATTTTAGAAAGTGCAATGTATTTAACAGTCTCTCTTGTCCGCACGTCGGGACTCCAACCCGACCTAAAGGTCCTTTCTCTGGGACTCCAACCAGGATCTTAATGTAAGCAGTTAAGGTTTGTTAAGCCTTTGTCATTAAAAATAGTACATTGTGTAGCGTCTTTCTGCTAGCTATCTTTGTTGTGTACGGGGAATGGGATAACCTAACAATTGTTAGTGTTATTGCTTGACACTTGGTTCTGTGAACGTCCTTAATGTACCGACAGAGAAACATGGTTTCTCTTTCTTCTGACAAATGTACTTATTGTAAGTCGCTTTGGAGAATAGCTTCTGCTGATTGCTTTGAATGTAAAAATCGTATGGGCGGGGCCGGGGTACTGCGACATGAGAGACCGGCAACGTGCAAAACATCCGACTGTCTTGTTCAGTGCATGGCTCTGACCCAAAGACTGTGTGTTTATGGGTCTCCCCAGGCCGTGGCAGATGTAGCCGAAGCAGGGTTCCATACCTGGGGTATTATCCTCTCTCCGTGTAAAACCATGGCTCCTGTTGAGGCCTAATCCCCATCATGCAGGGAGAAGAGCAGGCGTTTTTAGATGTATTAGTTTCTCCTCTTTCTCAGTTTTTCTGGGACCGCCAAGCGGAGGGAAGCCCTAGGACTGCAGCTCATGCCACACTGAGATCAGTATGTGCACGATGCTAGCAGACAAAATAGGATTCCTCCTGGTTTAAGTAATAGAGCAAGAATAGGGAGACTATACGATGGAGAGAGAGAGAGAGAGAGAGAGAGTAAAGGAGGGAAGGCTGACGAGTAGAGAGACCAGGCAGAAGGGAGGGTGGGATGAAGGAACAAAAAACGAATGTCACGACTTAAGAAACATCCCATTGTCGGCAGCTTTGCTTCTTTATCAAGCAAATGTATTATTCCCTGAAGTAATGCTCACATAAATGAGGCTTTTTTAATATGCCGGTCAGACCCTGGGCTGCGGACCCTCTGAGCTGAGAGGGAAACAGACACAGGGGAGTAAGCAAAGCGGCTCAAAGTTTGGCGGGGGATTTTCTGCCCCTCTGAATCTAGTTACTCTGTTGAGCTGGATGGAGTGGGGCTCAGCATTTTCCTCAGTTTCTTTTGATTACTGTGTATAGTGTTTTGTTATGTTCAGCGAACGGTGGCACAGTGCCATTCCTCTCCAGGTTCAATAAACACTTCCTCGAAGGATATCATTCTAAGGCAGCGGGCCAGGGCCAGGTCTAGCTTTTATTACACAACATGAATCTTGTCAGTGGGAATCCTAAGGAACACAGATGGTCTGTGTTGTGGGTGGTTGGGTGGCATTTGCAGATAAAATTGAGCTTAATATTCCAAATTATCGCAGTGATATCTATAACATTCCCCGACCGGCTCGCAGCGTGTATTGATCGCCTGCTGATGTGGGAAGCAGGCTAATGAATGAAATGACTGATGGACCTTTAAGATAACCGATTCTGTAAGGCCCAGCTCCTAGACTAAGATGGATGTTGGGATTACTGGGGTGTTTTTTAAAGGTTTCATTTCACAGGTGAGGCAGGACCAAACTTAGCTCTTTTTCATGACAATAAATACTGCCATGATTTGGTAAATCCATTTGTTAGAGATATCGTGTTGCATTCTCACTGAGGAAGTTGGATCGAATTGATTTTGTACATCTTGGTTTCACATTTTTTGAATAATGGTTTGGTATAAATGGCACCAAAGCGACATTTCCTGACATGTTTCTGGGACGGCAATCATTTTATTCGTTTTTTATTAATCATTCCCGGTGATCAAACTCTTATTGAGTCCAAAATACATTTGCGAGTTTGGTGTATTGGTAACCTACACCAAACAAATTACAAGTTTCATCACCAGAAATCAATGCTCCCACTCCTTCTCTATCTGGCCCAGTAAAAAAAAGTAATTCTGACATACTGTAACGATCACACCCCGTTCCCTAAGTAATAAAAGTTTATTTGCTCTGCGCGTCCCCTCAATAGACATCAACTCCTTTTGACAAATGAAAGCATTGTTTGTCTGTTTGTGGGATGTCATGTGGGCAATGTGATTACCACTGTTGCCGGGGCGATTAGACTTCTTAAAAAGTCCTGCGTTGTTGGATTTGCCTAATTCTGGGAGCGTCTTACTCTGTCTGCCTGATATTGCGAGTTCTTCTTTTACGACACCTCACTCCGAATTGGAAGTCAATTAAGACCGTCTTTGTTATTTGCTGGATGCTGGGTTTTTAACGATCTTTCACAAATGAAATAACCTTGGGCCATGGGCAGGATTAATTAGACAATAAAAATCACATCTCTTTATCTTACTTCCACGCATTATGTCTTGATAGTTTCTAAGGATCAAATGAGCTATTGTTTTAAGTGCGGGCAGAATACAAATGCCACAAAGTATTCCAATTATTTGCAAAGAATAAAAGTGAGAGAGCGAGATAACTTTTACTTTAATGAATGCTACAAGTCTTGATAAACAATTTGTTCCAATAACCTTGAAAAAACGTTGATTATCAATTTAACAATCAAGTGATCATTCTTTTTGTCTTGTGCCTCTTCTCCATTCTTTACGAGGATAAAATGTACTTACATGGTTTATAAAAAGGAAGATGTTGATTCCCAGACCGGGAAACGTCCTTTTGTATTGAACACTTGTTCCTATCAGTAAAGACAATCAAAACCCTTCTGTGCTTTTAATGCACCGTTTCACCTTTTCAACTTTGGAGCAAATATCTCCAGCTCATTGCATCAGCGACTTCCTCCTGTCTGTGGAGGGTTGTTCAATTTGATAGAAAGGATTGATGACATGGGTAAAGGAGGAAGACATGATAAAGGGAAATGGCGGAGGAGGAGGAGAAGAAGGAGGAGGAGGAGGAGGAGGGTGTGGAGGGATCACAGGGGAGCAGTGTGTGTGATAAGCAGGGGGATTAGAGCACTCGCTGTATGCACCAATACAATTAACAGCAGTCACAGGCAAATCCTATTACAAAAGTGTCAGCGAATTAGATGGGGGAAAAAAGGGTGGAATATGAAAAAGTGTTTGACCCGTCTTTATTAGATTCTGTCACAGGGAACTAAGCAGATTTAAAACAGTATGTATCAATCATGAGCAGTCCTGGGAGATGGACCCGGTGCTTGTAAGTCGTATCAGGGCACTGAGCGACGTCATGCCTGTCTGGCGTTTGAACGCGTGCCACTGTTGGCTCAGACGGGGAGCACACCGCCAAGGTAGATGATTAACAGATACATTTCTCTCATGCCTGGTCCCATCACACAACCTGTGCCAAGTCACTTCGCTTGATAGGAAATACATGAACATTAGGAAGTTGTATTTCAGCAGTCTCAATGGTACAATGCTAAAGTTCAGTGTCGTTGATAGGTTTATCTCTGGGTGCTACCCCTTCCTGTCGCCCTGCTCTCCCTTCTCACCCTTCTTCCGTCGCTGGCCTTGCATCACTCCCTTCATCGTCTTCAGACCTACCTCCTCTTTCTGCTTTTTTTGCCCTTCCTTTACTTCTCTTGTTTCTTGCAAGTGAGCGGTATTGAAGGCATCCTCCATCCATATTTCTCCGTCTCGTGGGCTACAGGAGGGAGCCCAGGGGAAGGGAAGCCAGGCAGTAGACAGTGGGGAGCATGACCTGGGAGACAGCGGTACGGTGGCCCCTCAGGAAGCGTAGTGGCTGTGCGGTGAAGCCGCGGGTACGTCGATAAGTTATCGACATTGTGCTAAGATATTAGATATCGTCTGGCTGTTTATTTATGTTTCGAGCATATTTTAATAAGCTTGATGTTAGCTTGTTTCATCCCAGAAGGCTTTGGTATCGCCGAGTAAGAGCAGCAGTGGAGGCTAATTGCTGGAAAGTGTTTTCAAATGAGGGCTCTCGAGTTATTAAGGGAAGTTATTAGGTCAAAGGTCAGTCTGGTCAGTATTGGCGAGCTGTGCGGTGTGCGTGACTCTGGGAGGCCCGGTGTGGCCCGTCATTACAGGCGGGAACTTTGTTCATCAGGCGAGGTCATCTAATCAGTGACTCCCGGTCCAGATCTCCAACTGCCTTCACACCCTGACCTGATCCCAGATCTGTTGGTTTGTTACATATTCAGAGAACTATGGGAATTTGAAGTTTCTTTGTTGCCTTATTTATTATTATTCAGCTCATTAATGTTGTGTTTTCCGCCTTTAGTCAATGAGGGAGTAGAAATAGTAACACAATTACGGATAAGGAAAGTAATTTCTTAATTTGTTCTTGCAGTATTCTGTTCGATTAATCAAAATGTATGATTGAAAAGCTGCTTGCTGTTTATTAGGTTGCTATTTGGAGAAAAAAAACATACCATTTTATTATAACCACTATTAGTTGTTGATACATTTTCTGTTTAATGGGTTTGTTGGCTGGGGGTGTTGTGTGTATAAACGCATGAATATCTCTTTGTAAACTTGGGGGTGCTTGGAGAAGTAGTCACAAGGGAGGTGTAGCTTAAAAGTTGTGAATTAAAAGTCCCGTGGTTGGTTAATTAGGTGTCTGGCTAGCACCCGAGAGCTGTTGCCACCGCTCCCACCGCCGTTCCCCAAACTATGCCAGGCGAAAGGAAACAGCCTTGCAAGTCCCGTTAATGGCCTCTTCACTGTGAGGACTTGGTTATTAATCGCATCACAGCAGCCCTCCCCTACCTCTCATCTCCAGCGTGTGTGTGGGAACTCTTTTATGTGGTTACAGATGCATGGAATTCAAGCCCTCGCCAAATGGCGCGATGGTATTAATAGAGAGATAGTATTTCAGCCGGTCCGGCCACTTACTGTAATGAGAGCTTAAAATGGTTGCAGCATGGGTCAGTGTTGTGACAGCGAGATCCATTCACTTTAGCGTCTCCTCCTTGCAACGCTGTCGCCCCGATGCTACGGGATCCCTTCTGTTCCCGTGCTTTTAGATTAACTCAAGGCCTCTAAACCACAATTTACCCAAGTTATTTGCTCCCTGTAATTGACCAATCTTGGTTTCCCAAAACCCATTTAATACGCCCTGGAAACTTAAGCCTTTCTATGTCTAAATGTTTCACAGGGGAAAAGTGAAATCATTACAAAAATGGCATCGTTACACTCGCTTTCTTTTCTCTGTTTTCGTAGCTTTTGCATACCCAATAAGTGTTTTGATGGTAGCTTGGAGGCGTGGATGGGATGGGATAACAGGGATGGTTCCGCGTTGACACTCGATTCATTACCGCTCGGAGGAACGCTGGAGGCCAAAGTACCTTTTCTAAAAATGAAACTATGCACATTGGTGCCAAGCTTTATTTTAATATCACCCGTGTGTCTCCGAGGCGTCACCGTTTAGTTTAATGCTCACGGCAGGAAAGGAAACGTCGGGCTGTTTGTTATCATCCGCTCTACCTAGCTTAACTTAAGTTGTGAACACTCGGCGTCTTGCTCCCAGCTTGGTTGAGGGTTTATTGACTGTAGCGTAGACCTCAGAGCTCTGCTCCACTCCGCCACAGGATCTGCACAAATCACCCACAATATCCGGTATTATCCTGCGCCTTCTTAAACTTTTATACTCTGAGTAAAGGCAGGCTTGATTCCGTCTAATAAAGGCCATGAAGTGATCCCGAACCAAACAAGAAGACCCATACTAAAGCTTGAGTTTCTGGTGAACCTTCCAAAACAATCCCCGATGTGGACTTTTGAGATCTGGCAACATGACTACAGTGAGTCAGGAATGGTACAGCACATGGGGTTCTCTCCTTGTAGAATAAGAATAGAACACGTACGCTTTGTAGCACATTTTCCTCGTGATGTTAGTTCTTGCGAATAGGATGAATCAGACCGAGCAGAACAGGACGTTCGCCTCGCCTAGTGTGGAAATAAAGCCCGAGCTGCAATGGTATTGCAGTCAGTCAATGCAGCTGTGCTGTTGGACTTAAACACTCTGTAACCTGCAATGAAATGTGCAGACCGGGACACAGAGACTGCCTTCCACGTCATGTCCCTGTTTAACAAGGGGGCAGTACAGCCTTCAAACAAGAAACTAACCTGGCAGCGGATACGCGAGAGCCTGCTCTGTGCAAATCTGTTGAAACAGCAACAGCTCCATGGGATTAAGATGCAGCAGACTCATACTGATGAAAAGCAATTGTTTTTTTTGCAACTAACAGAAAACACATTGTTTTGATGTTACCAGGTGCGTTCCTGACACCACGCATTCTCCGTGCTTGTTAAATCAGCCGATAATTGTGCTGGGAGTATTGCGGGTTCATCGACAGGCTAAAGGGGCGTTTCCGGTCTCTGAGTTGAAGACCTTTGCATACATGCTCAACGAAAAGTAGGATTTGGGCTTCAGATGGCTTCACGTGATGAGGTCTATTTATAAGGACTCAATTTCTCCTTTATTGTTATGTCCCCCCAACAATAGCTGACAGAGTCTCTCTCCCATTCAACGATTCTCTCTCTCTCTCTCTCTCTCTCTCTCTCTCTCTCTCTCTCTCTCCGTCTCTCTCTCCGTCTCTCTCTTTCCCATCCTCTGTCTCTGTCCCTCTCTGATACGTTAGTTCATCCTCTGTTAGTCTATCCATCTCTCATACACACCTCTCTCCCTCCTTCCGTCTCCATCTTTTCATACTCTCTCTACCGGTCTCTCTCTATACCTCCCCAAGACATTAAAATACGATAAATACATCAATGTCCTGTTCTGACTGAGCTGCAGAATCACACCTAGAGTGTTTATTCTAACCAGTGGGCATGGTGATGTTCTTAAATGTCGACCTACGGTCAACACCTTGCACAATGCCCTCTATCATTTCCCTTTACTGTGAATTGAATATTCACAGGAAGCTTAGCAATATGACGTCGACCACATGGTGCTAATAACGCTGTGTAGCCATGATGCAGCAGAAAAGGTTCGTCTGCATCTGGCAAACAGCCGCCCGTGATTCTAATCCATTCCTCTGTCTTTATTGACCATGCAGAGTAGCCAAGCGAGCACTGAAATATTCATCACACTCCATTTGCTCCTTTTCCTTCTGAATGTTAAAAGGCCTGGAAATAAAAAGTCTTCCACTTTCCGTCTCGTCCGAACTCATCCCTCCTCCCAGCGCTGAGCAAACAGCCTGCCAGGGAAGGAGATCTTAAGCGTTTGACCTGGGAGATGGTGGAAACGGGGTCGGATCCGGGGCAGATGTCTGCGTTAAAGTGTGCAGAACGGTGACTGGTTGCATTGGGAAGTCTGGATTCTGCTGAACAAACTGCATAGCCCGGTTAGGTCTTTGTTTCTCCGATCATTTCTCTGTGTATTTACGGCGCTGCAAAGGCAAGCCCATTTAGTCGGGATTGGATGCAAACTATTAAAAACAGGGAACTTGTTATCCTGCGCGTCTGCCTCTTTTATTACCTACCAATATATGTTTACCCTAATTGCCTGTGTGTCTCTGGCTTTAAATAGAAAAAAATATATAGAAATCGAGAGCAGAGTTAAAAGTGTAAAAGCCAGAGTTGGAGTGAGACATTTGCAGAGATAACAGGATACAGCGATTGTCAAACAGAGGGGTGTACTTGCGTTGGCTGCAGGAATGGAGGAGGTACATGTTTGGTGGAATCTCTTGAGTTTCCTGTGGTGGTTTTTCAGCGCGGTGACTTTGGGTGGTTTGGTTCACAGGAGAAGGGAGAGGGCTCGGTGTTGCATCAAAATATGTGGAGGTGTGTGGCGTGTCAGGCGTGGGCGCTTGTTATCATGCTGGGAGTGTAGCTGCCGTCTTCACTCCTCTCGTCCCCTTGTCCCTGCTCCATCTCCTCTTCCTCCTCCTCCTCCTCCTCTTCCTCCATCCCAGGTGCAGGTAGAAAAAGAAGATCCTTGATTGTCCTAACAACTGTTCCCCCCACTCTCAGACACACACACACACACACAGTGGCTCAACAGCAGGCAGTATTAGAGGTTTGAGAGAAGGCGGATGGGGTAAGGCAAAAAAAAAAAAGAAGGAAGAAACCTCCCTTTTATCACAGAAGGGGCTCCAATTTAGAATGGAGCAGGGTGGGCTGCTGGTGACTGAGGGGACGGGTGTGGGAATGGGTTTTATGGGGCGGGAGGGCGGCTGGGGCAGGGTGATGAGGGCCGTGCGGCAGGGTGGGGATTTATTCCTATTCAGAGGACCATTACTGTTGACCTTGCCTTGCCTGGGAAAGCCAGAGTAAACTGAGGCCTAATAAATCAAGTTTAACAAGCCCAGCAGTGCTGGCCAGCACAGGCAGCCATGCAGGTCCGACACACGGCACTGGATTAATCCACAGAAAGTCTCTCTCCGCAGAGAATACCTGTAGAGTCTGATCGGGCTGATGGCTCGCACGCACATGCTGCAGCAGGACGTTTAATTGCCCCGCTGAACGCCTGCCCTCAGCGCTGAGCGTTCTGCATTCAGGCTCTGGGCTGTGTTTGTGTTTGAAAGAGGGTCCGGTAATTGTACTGGCGTTTTTTTTTCTTTGATTATGCGAGGGATTCCATCAAGGGCGTATACTTGGTGGTACGACGGCCGCTGTTTGTTGAGAAGATTGACTCCTGCCGCCAATTTGATTCCTCATCAATTTGATAACACCTTCAAGTCACTGAGAGCATCAATAATTCATATTGGCGGCAGCTAGGGCAGCAATGTAAATGCATTCATAAAAATTCAAACCGTAATATTCACAGAGGATACGCTGAAGTTAAAGATTCAGATTTTTTATTTTTCTTTGGTTCGGGGGCTTCTGTTGTCTGGATAGTCAGATGATGAAGATTAAAAATGAAGACATATTTTTTTGTGAATTTTTATTTTCGTGTTAAAGTCCATCCAGGCACTAGTTACACTGAAACGCAGCTTCCTGCAGCCAGGCCAGTGTTCGCCCCCCCCCCCCTTCCTGTCTGCCTGAGGGTTGAACATGTCAGTAGATGCTTGCTCCCAGAATGGGGAATATTACTTCTATACCTCAGGGCGAGTGGATCTGTTGAGGGCAAATGTATGCAGATTTGGCTCCAGCAGTCGGACTTTAAGTCATTCTGTTAACCCTTGTGAGGAGAGGGGAGCCAATGTATGTATTGATGAGAATGTATATATCTATAAATTAGTAATATGTGTACATACACACACACACATACACATACTCTCACAGAGCTGCACGAAGGAATCGTCTATCGAAACATCTGCATGAAGAAGCTAATATATCTACTTTTCAAGGGGTGTATGGCTGAAAGGTGTGTTCACGCATGTGCGTGTTTGTGTGTTTGTGTGTGTGCGTGCACGTGCGCAAACCCCTGCCTTCCTGGTATGTAGGCCCAAGTGAAGGCAGGAGAAAGTTCTCCCGTGTCACATCCCCGCTGTGTAGCGACTCTGGGCTGCGAGGCGCCACACAGCGGGTGAATATCAATGCGGCGTGTCACTCTGACGGGCAGCGGAGCTGACACTCTGTCGCATTGTGATGAAAAGCACTGTGAGATGATGTGGCGGGAGTGTACCTCCTGTCCACGGAGAGACGCCAGGCTCCGGCGCTCTCTCCCCGCAACGTGCGCGCTTGTGTGTTGTTGCATGTTTGTGTTCTTGTATGTGTGTGTGTGTGTGTTTGTCTGTCTGTGAGCCCTTGGAGAGTTTATTTTTCTTTGTGCGTGTGTGTGTGTGTTTTTAATGAGTTTTTGTTGTGTGTAGAGTAGACTGATTGTGTTGTGTATGCAGCTAGGTCAGGTCCGCGTCTGTTTGTTTGTTTGTCTGTGTTTTCTTCTGCGTTTGGATTTTTGTGTTATCATCAGATTACCTCCATGGTGCTACACACACACACGCCCATGCACACACGCGACGATACACACACTGATACAGATACAAACTGCTCATACATAGTGGACATTTATTGCCTTATTGTACCACACACACACCCAGTACCGATCTCTGTAGCGCTGTTTATCATCCGTGCACCACATTATTACAACTCATGGGAATTTAGCGAATTGAGTTAACCTCCTGCTACAGTAGGTTACTGGATAAGTACACACTTTTGCATAAGGTTCTTGTGGCAACAGGAGATTGGATGCAATAGATATTGCATCGGGAGCTCGCAGTGCAATTCAAAAGCAACATGGTCTCATTGTAATAAGTGTGTACTTAAAGCCCTGCAGGTACTGTATCTGTGACTGGATCCCAGGGGATTCGCCACACGTCTACGAGTTCAACAGTGCTCTCCACTTCAGGCACTGAGCCCGATTTTACTTAATTCTAGAATCTGTTTCTGTTCCCTCTAAATGTCTCACCTTGTCTCACAAGTGTTGCTTGCAAAATGGATAGTGTGGAAAAACAACTGCAAGAAGATACATTAGAGCATGTGTTTGTGCTTTAAGAAAGCTCTCCTTTTCTCCTTCACAAGCGTGGCTGCACTTTACACGCACACGCACACACGCACGCACACGCAGGAAACCATACACACACGCATACACAGGAACACATGCACACACACACACACACACACATGCAGGCACAGGCGCACGCACATTCACACACACAGAGACACACACACACACACACACACACACACACACAACCACACACACCCACACACACCCACACACACACACACAATCCATTACATCTCTATGAACTTAGCGTACTCCCTGCACTCCCCCCGGGGAGCTGACGTGTGAGGGCAGAGACAGTCACCCCCCCGCCCGTCCGTCCGGCCCTCAAAGACCCCCCCCCCCCATGCCCTCTCGGGGGAGAGGGGGGGCTGTTAGGAGCCCTGCCGCTCCTTGTTTTGGTCAAAAGGTTTGGGCCGCGGTGCCGTTAAAAGGTTTACTTAATGCTGGAGTCGGCGTCCCCGCGGACCAATAGGAGGAGGGGGACGGAGCGGGAGGGGCCCCGGGGCCGCACACCGCCCGGGCCCCTCAGTCAATAATTAAACAGACGGGCCGCGGAAGCAAGACACAATCTCACGCCGACCAAACCCCATGTCTTTGTCCCCGCCGCCCCGCCGGCCTCTCTGTATCTCATCTCTCCCCGTCTCCCCGTCCGTCTCCTCTCCCTCCAGTGTGGGCTGGGTGTTTTTTTGGCTTTTCTCTCTCTCTCTCTCTCTCTCTCTCTCTCTCTCTCTCTCTCTCTCTCCCCCACTCTGTCTTGTAATCTCTCTCTCTCTCTCTTCTCTCTCTCTCTCTCTCTCTCTCTCTCTCTCTCTCTCTCTCTCTCTCTCTCTCTCTCTCTCTCTCTCTCTCTCTCTCTCTCTCTCTCTCTCTCTCTCTCTTTTTCTCTCTCTCTCTCTCCCCCACTCTGTCTTGTAATCTCTCTCTCTCTTTCTTTCTTTCATGCTCTCACTCATACGCACAAACACGTGTACGCACACACACACACACACGCACAGGTACACACAAGTCTCCCTCTCCTTTTCTAACACACATGAACAAACATGCCCCCACTTGCTACTTCAATGGGATGCCTTTACACATAAACGCCAGCATGGCTGCACACCAAAGAGCACACGCATACACATGCCGGGCACTGGCGTGACCTACTTCCCCCGTGCTCCCCAGCCGCCTAGGTGTTGCATTTCATGACATACTGTTCCATTAAGGCGGACACGGCGCAGAGTCCATGTAGACATGGTCACTCGTAGCGCACAAACATTTAGAAATCGAATCAAAGACAGCCAACCTCGGTGACCTTACGCCATGCAATCAAAACAGCAATTCAAGATTAGCACCAGGTACAGAACCGGTGATAAAAAGGTTATCAAGAGGTTTTTTGAGCTGTAGTTTTTATGGTTGGGTTATTTTGGCTTCCCGTGTGTCCGCCCGTGTCCGTCTGTCTGCCAGTGAACGTGTCTCGCTGTGAGCCCGTGTGTTCACATGCCATCGTGTTTGTTTTCCTGTGCTCTTCCTGGACGGCTGTCGGCCCGCGTTAGCAGAGCACACGTGAATATGCAACGCCATCAATAAGGAAGTTGCGTCGGCCTCTTCTTCTGTGTCCTAATTGCACCCCCTAACCTCCTTCCCTCTTCTCCCTCCCTCCCCTCTCTCCCTCCCCCTCTCTCCCTCCCCTCTCTCCCTCCCCCTCTCTCCCTCCCCCTCCCTCCCTCCCCTCTCTCCCTCCCCCTCTCTCCCGCCCTTTGGTCGCCACATTGCATTTCATCCCTGCAGAGAAGTCCTCTTTTTGATATGAGAGTCTCATTGAAGCCCTCCTCTACAGATGTTCCCCCCGTAGATAAATCCGCTATTCAGATCTCTATAATTGATTGTAATATGCAGAATTAATGTGTAAGGTTATGAAGAGAATTCTTGGCAAACAAAAAAGAAAAGACATTCGGCTTTACTTTCTTTTTCTTTTGAAATTCAAAACAGAGAGCGGCACAATGCTGCATCGCACCGCACTCTCATCCGAGCGCACGCCACAGTGCCTATTTGCATATTCTCTAGACGATTCTGTGCAAAGCATCGTGGGTATTGTTAGCGACATAATTAGGAGGATGATCAAACAATCGGTGTTTGCCACTTTTAGTCCCCGAGACTCTTCCTACCGCCGGCGTTTCTGCTCTTGGTAACACTGTACAATCTATTGCAGGGCCATGTGTGTGCACATTGGGAAGTTTATTTCCCATGCGTACATAGGAGGGCATGCATGTCCTCTGGTTGGATCTGCTCACTAAACAAACACACGGTCCCGTTGTGACGAACTGAGAGAGATGAGAACGATCTGACTCTATATGAAGAGAGGGCAAACCAGGCTGATACGAAACAGGCAAGTGTCAGTCATAATAAAACTAACCCATCAACACTGGTTGAATTATAGAACGTTTTGCCCTGATTGGACGAGCTGAGGCCGTTGTTACCATCGCTTCATAATTCACCGGTTGTGCTACCACCGGAACGATTTCATGTGGAATTATTTTTTGTTTTTCTTGCTTCCCTGTTAAGTTTGGTGAATAGTAAAGAGATTTCAGACCTTGGGCTCTGCGGTTTCCCAGCCAGGCACTCTGTTTCCGCTTTTCAAAACGTTAATTGTGTTCGGTGACCCGATGGAGAAGGAGGGTTGGTTAACTCGCCAACTTTCAGTCGGTGTTGTACCTACAAGTTAATACAACAGCCAAAGTTTCTGTTGGCCAAACAAAATAAAAAACCCTATGTTCCACATCCACTGGCTCCCTTAACTAAAGCCAATTATTTTGCGATGAGCAGAAGGTGATTAAGTGCTACTGTCGGGCCTCAGGCTCCCCTTCCTTCGCGTCCTTAATCCAAAATGGCAGCGGTGCAGTTGCAAGATGGCTGATGTGACCTAAAATAGATAAAACAAATCATCGGTGAGCACCTGATTTACATTCTCCCACATTGCAACCTCATCAGCATTATGTGATTCCTCACATCTGTTTGTCTGTTTTGGGCCATGTGCTTCTGGCAGTTTCTAATCACAGCTCCATTTCCTAATATATGTCTTAAAAAAAAAGTATGTTGACGGAGTTGAACGTAGTATTTGTGATCCTCTATCGCATCACATTACCACAACGGGATCCAACCATGTTGAACAAAACTTCATTAAACTGCAGGGGGCTGCTTACTGCCATCATCACATGTGACATACAAACTCTAAACGACTACTACTTTTGGGAAGTTTGACGTTTCCGTACGCCACGGTCGTCGCAGACTGTTTGCTTCACTGCCATCATTCATTGCTTCCCTGCCGCCGTCTCCTCGTCATGACTTGCGAGCTCCCCCATCTGTCGTGGAGCGCCGTTAAACCAATAGACCCAGCGTCACAGTGAGTGTTCACGGGCGACATCCAAGGACCGTATCCCAACAGCCTCCTCCCAGCTGCTCAGCCTCCCAATGAGGTCTACCTACATGGCAACATCCATGGGCATGGGTGGGTGTGCACACGCACACATGAGCACACACGCACCCCAAAAACACACACACCAAAAACACACTCACACATGCACACCAAAAACACAAACACACACACACACACACACCAAACACACACACACCAAAAGAAACACTGAAAAGTGAAGTCTTCCTTTCTTTGACATTGGAGCCAGGCCCATCTTCTGGCCTGCGGTACAGTAACGACCATGAGTTGAATGGGCAGGATGCCTGAAGGACAGTATATCAATATGCGTGTCCTTTTCCCCTGGACCCAGCCCAGGAATGGCTCAATCCCTCTCTCTCCCTGGCCATGGGTTTATGAACCTCCCTCGCCCTTTCCCGGCTACGATCAGTCTGGTCACACACACCTGGCCCGCCTTGTTTCTGGGGGGAAGCGAGCGTGGCAGGGAGCAGACTTTATGTTGACGTGGTGGAATGCGATATTGGTTAGAGGGTTAGAGGACACTGGGGCGGGTAGTGAGAGACCCGTAGAACAACCTCATTAACTGCAGCCCCCTGTCGTTGGCGCTGGTTGAAAATCGAGTCAGGCAGGGCTCGCACTTCATCTAGTCATCCCCTTCTCCCCCCAGACGGGCCGCAGCTTCTGCTGCCCTAATATAAACTGACACACAGTTAAGTATCACCGCTGCCCAGCTGTGTGAGAGGGGGGCTCTGGGTCTTCTGCATGGGTTTTTGTTTGTATGTGTGTGTGTGTGTGTGTTTCAGGATGTTTGTCTTGGCTTGTGTGTGTGTGTTTGTGTGTCTGTGTGTATGTGTGACAGGATGTATGTCTTGGTTCATGTGTGTGTGTGTGTGTGTGTGTGTCAGGATGTTTGTCTAGGCTCACGTGTGTGAGAAAGTGCAGGGCTTTTTTAGGAGGTAATGAAGTTATAGCTGGAATTGCCTGCTCGTCTCTGTATTCGTCAGGTTCAAGGCTCTTCATTTACGTAGTTTCATCACCTTTGTGCTGATATTCAAGTTGATTCCTTGCTGTTATAGAAATTAATTAAGAAGCTGTTGTGTCCATTCAAGCAAACACGGTGTAATTTATTTTTGAGTTTTGTGATGGTAATTCTTTTTTGTTAAATCATAAAAAAAAACGTTTTCATAAACAAATTGAATAGAGTTTACTTGTAAGATATATATTAAATGTTTTCATCGACCGGGTAGCAAGGAAATCAAGGGATCTCTGGGTTTTTGGTTGTGTAATGCTGCCTCATTCATGCTCATCAGCCCAGAGCTAATTAAACAATAGGCTTTTTAAAGAAACTCCTCTCATAGGCCCTGTGATTATAAAGGCTATTTGTGGCTGTCTCTTTCATTTGCTTTTGTAAGGATGAAGAACCAGTATTAAAAAAATATGGGGCCTACATTGCGCTTTATTACTAAAAGAGAAAGGGGAGCTAGATTCATGACTAAGATACAGAAATAAATGTGAAATCAATTATATTTTGTACAAAAGTATTTTGAACTGTGCTGAACCAACCGTCACCACAGAGTTGTTTTGTTTAGTCAAATTAAATCTACCATTAGTTTTATGTTTATAATCCTTTGATTAGATAGAACATGTTGTATGTAACTATCTAAAACCATATGGTTTTATTGAAATAGGAATTACCTCATCATTTCATGAATCCATGAATCACTGATCTGTGACAAATGCTTGCATTATTTTTGTCCTTGTCCTGTGTATTTTATCAACCCACCAGAAACCAGTTTAAATATCCCTCCATTATTAGCTTAGTAAACATGAAACTGTCCTTTTCTTTATTCTTCTACTTCAGAGCATAACAATGCAACTAAACTCAAACACTATTGGAATATAAGTTAAGGTCGGAAAGAGCTAATTGGACAGTAGTAAACATACTGTATTAAATTGGATCAAACCCTTAGTACTCGGGGCATCTGTCGCAGAATGACTTTTGAGAGTGAAATAGTGATGATATTAATATATTCCCATAAGTGCAAGGTAAAAAATAAACTAGACCAACTGAACAGCCCAACGTCACCAAAACTTGAAAAATCACGTTTTCATTGTGGAACATTCGATGAGAGCGTCGCATAAAATGGACGAAAAATGGAGTGGTAAGCGTATACGGAAAACTTGAAAATTCTCATTTAAAATCAGAGCAATCTGTAGCCCGCTTCCAACCTAGTGAGGGGTCCAGAAAGCACTTTCTCCCAGCATGACGCTGGAACCTACTTTGCCCCACCACTACTTTAATTGGGGCGCCATGGTTGAAATTGGAGTAGCTGCAACCCACAGGGACTCGTATATCCACTACCCCTCCACCGGACGGAGCCCAGGCGCCAGAACACGTCTGTGTTCCCCAGCCTCCGCCGCCCGCCTGACCGTTATCTCCAGACGCCATGTGTGACTCAGACACCGCCCATCTCCCATCTATTCAGCACCTCGGAAATAGCCCACGTCTAGCACCTCGCACCTAGCAGCGGGGGGGGGGGGGGGGGGGAGGGAGATTAACAGACTCAAGGGAATTATTTTGGACTCTGGGTTCGTGTGTGCAATGGATGTTGACGCTGGTATTATTATTATTTTGGTGATTTTATTTATTTTGCTTTCACTTTGTGCAAAAATTACAAACTTAGAATCTGCAATCAGATGGGTGGGAGGCTGGGAAGTGAAGGAGATCACTGCTTGGAGGCTGTTTGATATGCATTTGGGACAAGGATATGCAGCTGTGTTAACATTTCTGTATCTGCCAGCTAATAACCGCCGTGATGCACACTGATTGTGTTTCCTGTTCATGCCCTGGCGCTGTGTGTGATGGTTGGTCTGGATATCTCGACAGTCTGTATTCTTATCAATTGTGCAGGCCTAATTGAAAGTCACAATGTCCACGGGCCTGCTGCGCACTGACACTCGCACACACGCACATGCTAACATACTAACACACACACAGGCCGTTGGGCTGTGTGGGTTTTAGTTCAGTTGGAGTTCTGCTCTCTGCCCTGTCTTCACTGTAGTCCATTCTTCTTGCTTCTTTCTCCTCCCTCCTCCCTGCCAATAATTTTCCCTTTGAATCATTAATTTGAATTATCACCCCTCGTGGGGAATTCCGAATTCCGAATTCCATCTCAGACCCAGGAGTTCTTTGTGTTTCGTTTATTTCTTGAGGCAGTTCCATTCAGCCTCCACTTCTCCTCACTGCATTTTAAAACTTCTCTGCTTGGTGGTCGGTGCCAAGAAGTGAGTGGTGAGGCTGGCACGCTGGCAGGCCTCATAAAGCCGCAGGCCGTCTCTCTCGCAACGCAGTGCACCACCACCAGAGGTCAGTGGTCAGGTCACCCAGCCCACCAGCAGGGCCTGCCGGGGTGGTGTAGCCTCCCCCTGTCTGCCTCGAGACCGACGTTCACTCTCACAGACAGGGAGACACACCGCCGTACACAGGTACACATGCAGAGGCAATCACACGCACAGATGCACACACACATTCCGAGTCAAACACACGCAGGCCGAGACGCACATACTCTCAGAGAGAGACACACATTCCTATGCATAAACAATTGCCCACTTCTGCACAAACATCCAGACCCATGTGCAGAGAGAGAGAGACAGAAAGCCACATAGCAATGCTCGCAAACTAACAGGCACCCACACGCGCTTATCACGTACGTTCATACTAAGACAAACACAAACGCATGCATCCGCACAGATTTATCATTTTCAGCTCTGCCGCACTGGGTAAACACTGATAGAATGGTAATATTCACGAAGGTTCAGGGATGAGGAGGAGAATAAGGAGGTGCTTCTCTCCACCTCATCACCCCACAAACCACCCCTCTCTCTCTCTCTCTCTCTCTCTCTCTCTCTCTCTCTCTCTCTCTCTCTCTCTCACTCTCACTCTCACTCTCACTCTCAATCTCTCTCTCTCTTCCCCCCCCCCCTGTCCTCAGAGCCTATCTTCTGACATGGGCTGAAGCTCCCCATGTCTCCTCTCCCAATCCCGGCCACAGCTCCCAGCACGGGGGGGAGAACACACACAGGCCCTCCTCCCACCCCCATGCCTCTCCTACCTGCAGAAGAAGGGGTTCTAATGAAAGAGTAATGTGACAGGGACCAGGAAAGGGCTGAGGGCCGCATCAGACCGTGGGGGTCTGGTTCTGGAATTGGATTGTTAGATTGTTGCCACAGTGCATTAGGGCAGGGAAGAGGAAGTGGGAATGTTGGGATTGCCTTTTCCCCTCCCCCTCTTCTGCGATTGGATCTCGTGTCAGTCGCCACGCGGGTTTAAATGACACCTGATTAGCCGAAGAAGCCTCACACATCATCCCCGACCCAACGTTGTCCACACAGCCCCGTCACTGCCGAGTCCGCGGTGTTCCTCCTCGAACACCGATGCAATATTAATGCGCTTCAAGACAGCAGTGTAAACAGCAGAGGGTTTAGCCTTTCTACCCCTGCCACGTTACTGCACCCTGTTTATCAGCAGTGAGGTCGAGAATCTGCTCATCAGTCACCAAGTACAGAGCCAGGATTCCCTGAACACCTCACTCTCCACACGGTTGAGTCCTGGTCTGCGCTCATACCCAGAGAACCTTGAACCTGGCCGGCGTGCTCACGCTTGATGCAGCAGAATCAACAACCGATAGGTGCAGCTGGCCGGGCCATCCCACCGGAGAACAGCAGCCCTGCGATACGACTGAGTGATGAGCCAGGTGTTGCCGTGCATTAGAAACAATCTGAGGGGGATTAAATTGTTCGTGTTGCGGCTGAAGTGTGGCATCAAATGGAGTTTTTTCCCATTTGGAGGATAAGGGGATTTGGGCTGGGTCCTTTCATTAAGGCTGAATGCTGTTGAAACAGCCTGGAATGGTGCAGGGCTAACATGTGTGGAAGGAATCGATTCTTCCACCTTTGGAAGTCAGCGTATGGCGGACCGCGTACCTTAGCTGCATTAGAAGATTAAAAGTAATGCCTGGACGTGGCTGACACTCCCTAATTGATTCCAGGCTCTCCCGCCCCTCTCTAGCGTCAGGAGAGGTGCTGCCCTGTATCGATCTCTGATGCCAATTTCTTGATTGCGGATTTTGATGCAAATAATGCAGCCTAATGCCATAATCATACACTTGTGATGATGGGGAGTCTGCTCTAATCAAAGACCCAGGCCTTGGCACCAGAAGGCAGTACTGGGAAGCAATCAGCAAGCACTCTTCTGAGGAGACACACTGATAATATCTGGCATCCTAGCAAGATTTCCTCGCCACTTCTGCCCTGGCAAATGCAGGATTCTTAACTGTGATTGCCAGAAGATGAAGGATTAGAAAGCATGAGTTTGTTTTAGATTTAGACAAGACTCCAGGATGAGAATGCCATGTGCATCTCAGTGCAGTCAGTAGCACTCATCAGTCTGAAGGTGGGATCCTGAATTGCCTTCATCAAATGAAATCGTTCTCATTTTCTGTATGTTAACATATGTTAAATACTCAAACGTTTATGAGCGCACACGGAAAATACGGCTTAAACATGGTGATCGTTAGAATTTCTGAAACGCAGTTCCCTTATAATTTGGCGGATTGTACGAGTTAACGACTTTGACGGGCAGTTTAAGGGAAGAGAGCCGATTCCACTCATTACGACGTGGACATTGCTAGGAAGCTAGTTCATTAGCGAGTCCGGAGTTCAGCCAAGTTTATCAGCGGAGGTTGACGAGGTGAAATATGCGTTTCCCCTATTGACACCGGCTGTGGACCAAAGTAGCTAATTAGCTTAATAAAGTGGTGGTCCTCCGGGTTAGGTGGAGCGTGGGGGCCTCCTCTAGTGCTTGCTTTTTAATAAGCTGATTCTTCTCCTTTCGGCGGCACAGACCCCTTGCCTTCAGCTGACCCCGTATTTAACACATGCTTATGGCTCTGGCAGTGGACCAGAACGCTGGAGATGAAAGCGGAGGAAATCAGACTGAACTGAAGAGAGAAACCAGAGACAACTTTGGATTGGATTGACCATAAAAACAACACTAGGTTCATTTTTCCAGCCGTCCTTAGAAAAATAAAAAAGAAATAGAACGGACGGCCCAAA